>NW_024724097.1:55000-61914 GCF_018991925.1 Homarus americanus | reverse complement strand
CTCTCCCTCAGTATCTCTCCTCAGTATCTCTCTCCCTCAGTATCTCTCTCCCTCAGTATCTCTCTCCCTCAGTATCTCTCTCCTCCAGTATCTCTCTCCCTCAATATCTCTCTTCCTCAGTATCTCTCCTCAGTATCTCTCTCCTCAGTATATCTCTCCCTCAGTATCTCTCTCCCTCAGTATCTCTCTCCCTCAGTATCTCTCTCCCTCAGTATCTCTCTCCCTCAGTATCTCTCTCTCATATCTCTCTCCCTCAGTATCTCTCTCCCTCAGTATCTCTCTCCCTCAGTATCTCTCCCTCAGTATCTCTCTCCTCTTCTCTTCCTCAGTATCTCTCTCCCTCAGTATCTCTCTCCTCAGTATCTCTCTCCCTCAGTATCTCTCTCCTATTTTCCCCTCAGTATCTCTCTCCCTCAGTATCTCTCTCCCTCAGTATCTCTCTCCTCAGTATCTCCTCATTCTCTCCCCTCAGTATCTCTCTCCCCTCGTATCTCTCTCCTCAGTATCTCTCTCCCTCAGTATCTCTCTCCCCTCAGTATCTCTCTCCCTCAGTATCTCTCTCCCTCAGTATCTCTCTCCCTCAGTATCTCTCTCCCTCAGTATCTCTCTCCCTCAGTATCTCTCTCCCTCGATTCTCTCCTCAGTATCTCTCCCTCATGTCTCTCTTCCTCAGTATCTCTCTCCCTCAGTATCTCTCTCCCTCAGTATCTCTCTCCCTCAGTATCTCTCTCCAGTATCTCTCTCCCCTCAGTATCTCTCTCCCTCAGTATCTCTCTCCTCAGTATCTCTCTCCTCAGTATATCTCTCCCTCAGTATCTCTCTCCTCAGTATCTCTCTCCCTCAGTATCTCTCTCCCTCAGTATCTCTCTCCCTCAGTATCTCTCTCCTCGTATCTCTCTCCTCAGTATCTCTCTCCTCAGTATCTCTCTCTCAGTATCTCTCTCCTCAGTATTCTCTCCTCAGTGTCTCTCCTCAGTATATCTCTCCCTCAGTATCTCTCTCCCTCAGTATCTCTCTCCTCAGTATCTCTCTCTCCCTCAGTATCTCTCCTTTCTCTTCCCTCAGTATCTCTCAGTATTCCTCTCTCCCTCAGTATCTCTCTCCCTCAGTATCTCTCTCCCTCAGTATCTCTCTCCTCAGTATCTCTCTCCCTCAGTATCTCTCTCCCCTCAGTATCTCTCCTCAGTTTCTCTCCTCAGTATCTCTCTCCTCAGTATATCTCTCCTCGTATCTCTCTCCTCAGTGTCTCTCTCTATGTCTCTCTCCCTCAGTATCTCTCTCCTCATTTCTCTCCTCAGTATCTCTCTCCCTCAGTCTCGTTTCTCTCTCCTCAGTATCTCTCTCCTCAGTATCTCTCTCCTCAGTATCTCTCTCCTCAGTATCTCTCTCCTCAGTATCTCTCTCCCTCAGTATCTCTCCTCAGTATCTCTCCTCAGTATCTCTCTCCCTAGTTCTCCAAATATCTACCATCCAGTCACTTTTCCCCCAACCTTCCACACTCTCCTCCTGCCTCCCCTCCTCCTCCTGCCTCCCCTCCTCCTCCTCCACTCCTCCTCCTCCTCCCCTCACCTCCTCCTCCTCCCTCCCCTCCTCTTCCCTCCCCTCCTCTCTTCCTCCCTCCTCCTCCCCTCCCTCCTCCCTCCCTCCCCTCCTCTCCTCCTCCCCTCCCTCCTCTCCTCCTCCCCCTCCTCTCCCTCCTCCTCCTCCTCCCTCCTCCTCCCTCCTCTCCCCCTCCCTCCCTTCCTCCTCCCCTCCCCTCCTCCCCTCCCCTCTCCTCCCCTCCCCTCCCTCCCTCCCTCCCTCCCTCCTCCTCCTCCCCTCTCTCCCCTCCTCCTCCTCTCCTCCACCTCCTCCTCCCTCCCCTCTCCTCCTCCCCTCTCCCTCCCTCCCCCCTCCTCCTCTGCCTCCCCTCCTCTCCCTCCCTCCTCCTCCCTCCCCTCCTCCTCCTTTTTTTTTTTTTTCCCCTCCTCCCTCCCCTCCTCCTCCCCCTCCCCCCCTCCTCCTCCCTCCTCCTCCCCTCCCCTCCTCCTCCTCCCCTCCCTCATCTGTCAGTCACCATTCGTCTCCAATTGTCTGTCATCATGAGAAGCATCATTACCTAGGACCATTACGACCTACATCTCTGTCTATCTGTCTGTCTGTCTGTCTGTCTGTCTGTCTGTCTGTCTGTTCTGTCTGTTGTTTTCCTCTCTCTCTCTCTCTCTCTCTCTCTCTCTCTCTCTCTCTCTCTCTCTCTCTCTCTCTCTCTCTCTCTCTCTCTCTCTCTCTCCTCTCTCTCTCTCCCCATTTAATTATTCAACATTGCCTCTTCTCCCCTCTCTCCTCCTCCACCATACCTTTGTCTCTCCCCATCACCTCTCCCCTTGTCCCCCTCCCCACCCTTCCCTCCTCCCCTCTCTCCCTTACTACTCCAAGAGGACTCTAACCCATTCAGCCCATCTCTCTCTATACTTCTTATTTTCAAGACCTATTCTAAGTTCCTATTTAGTTCCTCCTATTCTAATATGTCTTTCTCTGGCTTCTTTAACCATAGCAGTTCTTTCCTTAAAACTATTTCTTTAAAGCTTTTTTTCTCTCTTACTTTCACCACAGCTTTCTACGCTTTGTCTCAGCCATTTCTGTTTTGGTGTTAACAGCTGAGTGGTGTGTGGTGGGACGGAAGCTTAGATACTGTTGTTGGTGTTGTTGTTGTTGATTGTTGTTTGTTGTTGTTGTTGTTATTTGTTGTTTATTTATTTGTTGTTATTGTTGTTGTTGGTGTTGTTTATTTGTTTGTTATTTATTTATTTATTTATTTATTTGTTGTTTATTTATTTATTGTTGTTTAGTGTTATTATTTGTTTATTATTTATTTATTGTTATTATTGTTATTTATTTATTTATTATTATTATTTATTTATTATTATTATTATTATTTTTATTATTATTATTATTAGTTTTTCTCTCATCCATTGTTCTTATCCATTCTCCTTCTCCTCCTCTCCCTCCTCTTCCTTCTCTCTATCCCCTCTATCTTCTTCTCCTCCTCCTCCTCCTCCTGTCAGTCTCTCTCATTCTTTATACTTCCCCCTTTCTTATTTGCTTTACTTCATTTTCCTTCTTTACTCTCCTTTCCCTCTTCACCTCTTGGTACACCTGCACTCTATAGGTACACATGTAGTCTGTCTACCTGTCTACCTGTCTACCTGTCTATCTATCTGCCTGTCTGTCTCTGTCTGTCTGTCTGTATATCATCCACACCTCTCTCCTACACTGCTAAATCATACACTATCATATTACTTATTCACGATGTTTTGAGGTCTCTAAGGGCCTTGGTGTGAGTCATCCCTTAGTTGTATATGGTCCTTCAGGGAATACACAACGTCCTGGGTTCGATCACTTATACTTACGAGGATCATAGCTGAGTCTCCATCTAGTGCCTCCTCCCTTCTTCGTCACACTATGAGAGGGAGGTTATTGTGGGGGAGTATGGTGTGTGGGTGTGTGTGTGTGTGTGTGTGTTTTACGTGAGTTGGTTTGGGCATGTTTAAATGTGGAAATATTTTAGCCTGTGAATCTTTGTGAATTTTAGAATGGTGGTAGTGGTGAGGTTTGTTATTAGTATGGGTGTTAAGTGCCAACTATAAGGATCCCTGGCTCTATGGCACTCTTTGGCACTCTGGCACTTTCTGACACTATGGGACTCTTTGGTACTATGGCACTTTCTGGCATTATGGGACTCTATGGCACTCTTTGGCACTCTGGCACTTTCTGGCATTATGGGACTCTATGGCACTCTTTGGCACTCTGGCACTTTCTGGCATTATGGGACTCTATGGCACTCTTTGGCACTCTGGCACTTTCTGGCATTATGGGACTCTATGGCACTCTTTGGCACTCTGGCACTTTCTGACACTCTACCCACAAACTGACGATTTCCAACAGATCCCAATTATTACATTAAGATAACTATGACCAGACGATAATCCCTATTTGTACCCGTAACCTAATTATTCATAAATCCAGGTCAAGTTACGGTGAATTTACGTTAAGTTTTTGTAGGTTAGGACACGTAAGGTTAGGATAGGTCTGATTACGTCACATATCTTAGGTTACATAAGGGTGGTTTTAGATTGAGTTAGTTTAGGGTTAATCCACTTTATGTCAGGCTTGGTTAGCTTAATTTACGTCAGGTTGGTTTAGCTTAGTTCACGTCAGGGTTAAGGTTAAGGTTAAGTCTCGGATAATAAACAGGAGTAAGGCCCCACACAACCATCCCTGGAAGGTATAGAGACCATCAATAACAACGAGTCTGTCAATACAACTTAGTGACGCTGCCAGAGGTTCATTCATCAGGTAGTGACGCGTGGCTGTGACATTAAGATTTAAATTTGCCGGTGTCTAGGAGCTCCGTGCAACTTGTGAGGCGCTGACTTGCCCGCCTAGCCGTCAACTGTTGCCATTGATTTCCAGGATTCCAGTCCCGGCCGCTAGAGGGGAGCGCGCGCCCCATATCGATTCGTCCCTCTGTCCCGATCCGTACACACTGACTCGGTATTTATCTGACGTAATCATTTTTTAATTAAAATAAATAAATTTTAATCTTGGGTGAAGTTAAGATGATCTAATTTTATCATAGACGGATTTATGTAATGGTAAATGTATTAGAGAGAAAGATATGCTGAGGAGTGAGCCGAGATCGTGACTCGTGCAGGGATCAGGACGCGAGGTAGAGTTGTGGTGGATCAGTTCTGGCACTCGGAGACGTTCTCTCGAGGCAGCAACAACGGTGAGTACAACACAACTCTTCGCTCCGTTATAACACTCTGACACCCACCCAACTGGATAATTCTCCCAGTGAGTCGTCCCCGAGGCAGTCACTATCCTGCCCCGTGTCTACCAAGTGGTTATAGTGAGTGTCTTTGTCGGGAAATGGTGAAAAATAGTCGGGGGAAGATGATGATTACCGGCGGTGATAGTGAGTGCGGGGGTGGGCGTGTACACCGACTGACTAGAAAAAATATATATACGAAATTTCTACGATCTTAAACCATCAGAATATTACCGTACGATATTCTCTCTAAATAACCGATACCTTATGAAATATTTTAGATATTTTTCAAACAGTTTTTATTGGGCATTTTTTCCTGTGTGTGGGGGGGGCTGTGGTGAATGGTAAAGTGTGTGTGTGTGTGTGTGCGTGTGTATGTGTCAGTGTGTGTGTGTATGTATCGTTGCTACTGGGTACACATACACAACTATGATTATCACACTGACCGTCTACCCTACTGACCGACATTGTTGTGTGGTAGTTCTTGTGATCATTGACCCACTCACTCTTCCCTTACCTACCACCTCTCTCTCTCTCTCTCTCTCTCTCTGCGGTGGTACTTGTGGCTGTCATTACTTACTACCACCATAATCACCCCCTTTCCTCCTGATCTTATCACAATGGTAGTCCTAATATAGATCTCCAATCACCAGTTTCTAATCACCACAACAACCACGTCAAATCCTGTATTAAAACAATCACTCGAAAGTGTTAGTTGAAGTTACAATCACCAGGTAAAAAAAAAATTCATCACATTCTAATCACCATTGTTCAAATCACCTTAAAACACAATCACGAAAATTGTTTACCTAATTACTCCACGTTTATAGGGCAATTAGAGCCCCTAATCACAACTCCTAATCACCAAGGGTACATTTCTTTTCATTCAAGAACCTCTATTATGAAAACTACCTGCTAATTATCTACTTAACTCTAATCACCAGCTCTAATCACCCTAAGGTACATTGCACACGAAGATTGGAGCTACAGGAGAGAGGATTGGGGGGGGGAGGGGTGGCTTAGGGAGGGGAGGGTATTAGAGGTGGAGGGTTGGCTGGCTTCGGGAGGGGGAGGGGTGGCCAGGGAGGGGAGGGTGGCTTAGGAGGAGAGCATTGATTATAATGGTTTTGATATGAGATTGGGAGGAGGAGGGGTAAGGGGTGGGGAAGGGGATGTGTGTGTATGATGAGACGAAGGGAAGAGGGAGGAAGGGGTGATGTGTGTGTGTGTGTAGAAGGTGGAAGGTAGCAAGGTTGTTCATTCAAGGGAGAATAAGATGAGGAAGTTTAGTGTACAGGTAATGCATTGTACCCTAGGAGGTAACTATTGTCTTGTTCAGGGCTGGTGGTGTGTGTGTGAATTACACCCTCTGCACCCTGGGAGAACCACACACACACACACACACACACACACACACACACACACACACACACACACACTGACACAGCGACCACCGCCTCGTCCTATTATTGTTACGCTGTGATTGGTAGATGTGTCTTGGCTATCAGACAGTTCTCGGCTCGCTGATTGGTTCCAGTTAAAGGGGAGGAATGAGGGTGGGCTTGTGCTTGCCTGCATCCTAACCTCTCAGGTAGAAATGCAGTGGTAGTGATGTTGCTTGTGGTGGCGGTGCTTGCTAGAGGTCCAACCAGAGTCACCTGCCAGTGGGCGTTGTTTTCCCCCCCGAGTCAAATCTTCTTGTGTTTGGTTAACTTAAAAACTAAACCCTGAAGACGTGTTAATTTATTATGTTAATGCTTGATTTAGCTCCTTAATGTTAAATGAACGTTTTAACTCTCGACTTTTATGGTAAATGGTAAAGAAAGTTTTTTTTTTTATCTGTTGGTTTATTTTCTTATCTTAACGTTGTCACTGAACTGCTTTGTTATTTGTTATATGTTCCTATCAAGTTAATAGCTGACACGTCTCGTAATCCTAAAGGAACGCTACTTCTTATCTCTTAACAGCTCAATTAAGTGACACTCAACTTATGTACTATACTTAATGGAACGTTTAAAGGGAATGTTTTTGTCTTAGTTCTCAGCACCTGTTCTTATCTTAAAGGAACGTTATTATCTATTGATCTTCTATGTACTAACCTAAA
>NW_024724097.1:45000-52500 GCF_018991925.1 Homarus americanus | reverse complement strand
TGCCCCTCAGTCGTCAATACTCATCCTTATTGGTCATTTGTAGCCACAGAAACAAAAGAGGATCGGTAACTCCCATAAGACGATGATGAAAGCTTTATCGTAAGTGGTTATTCAATTCTAACCCAAGTAGGATGTAAATATTGGGGTATTTTGTGTAAATCGAAATTATTCTTGTTGCTCGAACTGCATATTTTGTATCTTGTGTTGACTTTGAAGTTTGTTGTTGGTTATTGATAGTGATGTGAAGTTTGTCTATTTCGTTAAGTCTTTCTACCTGCCTGTCTCTCTCTCTCTCTCTCTCTCTCTCTCTCTCTCTCTCTCTCTCTCTCTCTCTCTCTCTCCCTCATTAATTATGTATGCCCGTCTCTCTTTTTTATCTCTCTGTGTCTCAGGTGTCATGTGAGAAAGAGGAAGACATTCTCTCTCTCTCTCTCTCTCTCTCTCTCTCTCTCTCTCTCTCTCTCTCTCTCTCTCTCTCTCTCTCTCTCTCTCTCTCTCTCTCTCTCTCATTATTATTATGCCCGTCTCTCTTTTTATCTCTCTGTGTCTCAGGTGTCATGTGAGAAAGAGACATTCTCTCTCTCTCTCTCTCTCTCTCTCTCTCTCTCTCTCTCTCTCTCTCTCTCTCTCTCTCTCTCTCTCTCTCTCTCTCTCTCTCTCTCTCCCCTCATTAATTATGTATGCCCGTCTCTCTTTTTATCTCTCTGTGTCTCGGTGTCATGTGAGAAAAAGGAAGACATCTCTCTCTCTCTCTCTCTCTCTCTCTCTCTCTCTCTCTCTCTCTCTCTCTCTCTCTCTCTCTCTCTCTCTCTCTCTCTCTCTCTCTCTCTCTCTCTCTCTCTCCCTCATTAATTATAACATGCCCGTCTCTCTTTTATCTCTCTCTGTGTCTCAGGTGTCATGTGAGAAAGAGGAAGGCATTCTCTCTCTCTCTCTCTCTCTCTCTCTCTCTCTCTCTCTCTCTCTCTCTCTCTCTCTCTCTCTCTCTCTCTCTCTCTCTCTCTCTCTCCCTCATTAATTATATGCCCGTCTCTCTTTTTTATCTCTCTGTGTCTCAGTGTCATGTGAGAAAAGGAGACATTCTCTCTCTCTCTCTCTCTCTCTCTCTCTCTCTCTCTCTCTCTCGCATCCATTGTCTCCAGGCACAAAAGTCAGACGGAAGATCTTCTTGCTTTTACTTGATTTATATGTAAAAGCCTTGAAGGAGCTCGTGTGTGTGTGTGTGTGTGTGTGTGTGTGTGTGTGTGTGTGTGTGTGTGTGTGTGTGTGTGTGGACGTGTGCGTGTGTGTGTTTGGGTATGGAAAGGGGGACCTGTATCTGGGTGGATGGGTGGCTGGGTGGTATCTGGGTGGATGTGTAGTTGCTGGGCGGTGTGGGGTGGTGGGTGGATGGGTGTTAAGCGCCAAGAGTAACTGCAGCCATATTGATTAGCTAGAGGTGGGTGAGTAGGCAAGGGGTGAATGGGCGGACAACTTCACGTGTATGGCTTTGTATGTGTGCGTGTGTGTGTGTGTGTGTGTGTGTGTGTGTGTGGAAGGAGAGAGTTCTAATTAGCGTTTTACCACAAATATGATACTTATTATAGCATATTTCATCACAATATGCGTTCTAACCTGATTCCCATCCCCTAAATATGCGTTCTAATCATTATTTAATCCAAAGAAGCATTCCAATCACTCCTTACGTCTCGATAATGAATCCTAATCACTACCTGGATCCACAGTTACCTTCTAATCAAAATCTTATACCCCTAAATGCGTTCCAGTCAGCTCCGGTATCTCGAAAATGCGTTCCAATCGGCGCCATTATCCCCAATATGCGTTCTAATCAGCCTTCCCCCTTCCCTTCCGGCTTACAATGCGGTTCAGCGAAGACCAGGGGATTGATGCACTGTCTCTGGCTACCGATCAGGCTCCGGCTTTAAGGTTATTTGCGATAGAGAGCCGGATATGGCAGAAACTGTGAGGCCAATAGCTTATGTGAATGTAGACAAGAGCACGACAAACCTAACCTAACCTAACCTGAACTGACCTGACCTGACCTGACCTGAACTGACCTGACCTGACCTGACCTGAGCCTGACTTTTAAAATAATATTGGTTTGGGTAGTTTATGATGTTAGATTAGGTTAGTTTTTGTTAGGTTAGGTTAGGTTAGGTTAGGTTAGGTTAGGTTAGGTTAAGTTTACATATTACGTCAAACGCTGTGATTCTCTGCGCATGCGTACTTTAACCAAATCAAACCCCTTTATGCGCGAAGAACCAACCTTATTATACAGAGGCTACGTTAAATCCGGCTTTTGCATATATAAACTGAGAACCGGACCCAGATAGGTAGTCAAGATTTCCTCCTCTTTCTTGTGTTGAGCCGGAGGTGAAGTTCCTCTAAATCTCTAGTAATCTTAAGAGAAAATTTACGAATGGAATTTGATGGATGTCTGAGGGGAAAGTTGGGATCTGTCTGTCTGTCTGTCTGTCTGTCTCGTTTGTTGCTTCCCCCTCTCTCTGTCTGTCTATCTCTCTCTCTCTTTGATCTTGTCTTCCTCTCTCTCTCTCTCTCTCTCTTTCTTTCTTTCTTTCTTTCTCTTTTGCTGCTTTCCTATGTGTGTCAGTCTGTCTGTCTGTCTGTCATTTGTAGCAACAGCAAGCCCTGCCTGAATTGTTACCCCGATCAAAGAGTGAACAACAACATGTTTACGGTTGGTTGACAGCTCGCTCTTCCTCTTCTTCCTCCTCCCTTAGTTATACACCTCTTTTCTCTTCTTTCTCCTACCTCTTCCTCCTACCTTTCCCTCCCTCTCCTTCTCCCTTCTCCTCCTCCTTCTTCCTTCAGTTGTATACCTCCTCCCTCTTCCTCTTCCCTATCCCTTCTCCTCCCGCCACAATCACTCCAAGACCAGCTGGGAAGAAACGGGAAGAGAGCGATAATCGATGGAATTAGACTAAGAATAAAGAGAAATATAACAGATTTGAGGAATGAAGGAATTAGTGATAAAGATGTAGGGATAAGCAATAAGAATGAATAAGTTTCTTAGCGAGGAGAGAGAAGGGGAGGTGAGGGAGGTGGAGAAGAGGGAGGGAAGGTGACGGAGGGAGAGGAGAGGGAGGGGAAGGGAGGGAGGGAGGAGGAGATGAAAAGAGACGGTATGAGGCAAGGAGGGAAGGACGGAGGGGGGATGGAGGGAGGGAGGGAGGGAGAGATGGGTGAAGGGATGGAGAGAAGGTGAGAGGGAGGGGGTAGGGAAGGAAGGAGAGAGGGGTAGAGAAAGGGGAGGGAAGACCAAGAGCCTTACTAGACTCCTGGCTCAGAGGATCACAGCTTCGTGGTCTGTGTTAAAGCTGTGTACCAAGACACACGCACACACACACACTCACACACGCACACACACACACACACAAACACCTGGAGAGAAAGAAACAAGTAGTTCTCTTACACTGATTTCTAATTTACATAACTGTGATCCTAATCTGTTTTCTAACTTCTTTAACGTAGGAGGGAAGAGACGTGAGAATATTGTCTGTCTGTTTGTCCGCGTTTCTGTCCAAGTGGTGAATTATATTAAAAAAAAAACAACTCCTCGAGCGAGAGCCACGACACCTGACAGAGACACAGTAACGCCTTAGGTGGGTCTCAAGGACTAGTGATTATTTTTGTTCTTTCCTTATTTGAGTTTTCTACAGAGACCAATTGGGTTTCTTTCCTTGTTGTAGGTGAACGTCCGGCTTTGTAAATATAACTCGAACGTTCGTATAGGTTGAAACAGCCTGATAAGATTTCCTGATGAGTTCGATTAATGAGTATTTTCAATTGGACCAGATCCCTCCAGCTTGGGGGCTTAGTTCCACTGAATCTGACGCTGTTTACATTATTTTGACTAATACCATCAAGAATTTTAATCCAATGTTTCTTATTATAGTTTTAAATTCTTATTATTTTTTACTTCATTATTCAGAGGAGATGCGAATTCGTCCCTCGGTATAAACTGGTGTCTTGGTGTGATAAGACGTTGAAAAGGAAATCAGAAATTGCAAAGTTGACGATCGGAGACTGAATTCCAACCTCGGCTTCCTGTATGGTCTCTCTCTCTCTCTCTCTCTCTCTCTCTCTCTCTCTCTCTCTCTCTCTCTCTCTCTCTCTCTCTCTCTATCTCTTATTGTTTTCTTCTTCTCATTTCTCCCTTCTTGCGACTTCCTCTTTCTCACATAATCTCTCCTTCTCCTCTTTCTCCTCCTCTTCTTCCCCTCCCCTCTCCCTCCTTCCCTTGTTATTCTTTGTACTTAATTCCCTCCTTTATCCACTCTCTCATTTCCCCTGTTATTTATAAGCCTTCCTCCCACCTCACTTCCCCTTTCCTCTCCTCTTCCACATCTTCCCTTCCTCCTACTTCTTCCGTACTCCTCTTACTTCTTCTTCTTCCTCCTCTTCCTCTTTCTTACTCCTCCTCTACTCTTCTTACCTCTTCTTCCTCCCCCTCCTCCTCCTATACTTCTCTTCCTTCCTCCTCCTCTTGTACTCCTTTATCTTCCTCTTCCTCCTCTTGTACTCCTCTTTTCCTCCTTTTCCTGTACTCCTCCTCCTCCTCTTCCCTTCTTCCCCCTCCTCCTCTTCTCTTCCTCCTCCTCCTCCTCCTCTTCCCTCCCTCCTCCATTTAGTAACCAGGGCAGGTGTTAATCATTACAGGTTAAGCCAGGTGAAGGCCCGCCCATCACCTTTAAGCGTGTCTGGCTCGGCGTCCTCGTCTCCACACCTGTCCTACACACCTGTCTCTTGTCTCCATACCTGCCCTACACGTTGTCTTGTCTCCATACCTGTTCTACATACCTGCCTCTCGTCTCTACACCTAAACCTATACACCTGTCTCATATCCACACCTGTCCTACACACTGTCTCATGTCTCTATATATGTCCTACACACCTGTCTCGTCTCCATACTTGTCATACACACCTGTCTCTCGTCTCCATACCTGTCCCACACACCTGTCTTTCATATCCACACTTCTTACACACTTGCCTCTCGTTTCTACACCTGTCCTACACACCTTCCTCTCGTTTCTACACCTCTCCTACACACCTGTCCCTCGTCTATACACCTGTTATACTCACTTCACTCACGACTCTATATATGTCCTACACACCTGGCCCTATACCTGTGGCACACCTGTCTCACGTCTCTATATATGTTCTATACACCTGTCTCGCGTCTCTATACATGTCCTACACACCTGTACTACACACCTGTGGCACATGTCTCTCTTGGTGAGAACGTGGGCCTCAGTAAGCCCTTTTCCTGACGATGGGAGAGTTAGTCCTTGGTTTAAGTACCTCTTTGGGGCTTTCTTTCATTCTTTCTTACTTTCTTTCTTACTTTCTTTCTTTCTTTGTTCGTTTGTTTGTTTCTTTCTTTCTTGTTTTTGTTCATTTTCTTGTTCTTGTTCTTGTTCTTGTTCTCTTGTTCTTGTTCTTCTTGTTCTTCTTGTTCTTCTTGTTCTTCTTCTTCTTATTATTATTATCTCACGATGAAAATCCTTTTATAACTAGGAGTAAATTCAGTCTCATGTTTGTTAAATTCACATAGAGAGAATTTTTAAAAGAGCCAAAAAAAACAAAAAACATATTACATTTTTTTACAGACCCGCGTCCAAGAGCTACTCATCTGAATAAACAATACACATCATAGAAAACGGGGGGTCCTTGTCTGAGTTTTTATGGGATACTACTGAAATTTCAAAGGGACTTCATTATACTCCTTACCAATATACTTTAAACAAATGTATTTCAAGGAGTAAAAATACCTTAGAGATATAAAAATGTTCAGAGGGATATATATATTCGTACTAAAGGAGCGCTGCTTTGTAAATGAATGATCGTCTGGCGAACTATAGCCAGGTTAAAAATTAGACTCGTGATGTTTGCTCGTACTGGCACTAGTGTTGGAGTAAAGGTTGTATTGTGTTTATTGTCAATTGATAGGTGTTTACATTGAGTTTTGTTGGCCGTAGGGAAATTTCTGCTGACTGTAGGGGAATTTCTGTTGACTGTAGGGGAAGTTCTGCAGATTGTAGGGGAATTTCTACCTGTTGACTGTAGGGGAAATTCTGATGACTGTAGGGGAAGTTCTGCTGACTGTAGGGGAGATCCGTTAATGACTAGAGAGTGAGGGAGAACTTCAATTAAAAGTGAGAGTTTTGTGAGTGTAGGGTGAGGGAGAGAGAGAGAAAGAGAGAGAGAGAGAGAGAGAGAGAGAGAGAGAGAGAGAGAGAGAGAGAGAGTGTAGCCGTCATTACTCTCACTTTTCCCTGTTATGGTCCTGACACCTTCCCATTACCTTGCCCCCCACCCTTGCTCCTACCCCCTGCCCTTATCCCCTTACCCCTCTCCTACCCCAACCCCCCCCCCCCTCCACAGCACCTCCCCTCACCGCTCCCCTATCCAACCCTCACTGCACCCCTGACGACTCTCACTTAACCAGTCCTCAAATTTATACACCATCAAGGTCGCTCAATCCCTCCCTTATCGAGAAGAAGAAAACGGGTATATACCAGAATCCCGTTTTCTATGTTGATCCTCTTAGCAGTGACTCTTAAATCTCATTGTGTGTGTTGGGCGTCATAACCAGGTCACCCAAATGCTGTCTTCTATTACTGACTGTATTATAGATGTATGTAAATCCAGGTACTGTATTATAATTAGTCCATCTAAATCCGGTTTTCAGTGCTGTAGCTTTTATTGGTTTTGGCAGATTTCATTTTCTGTATTGATCCGTAAAGTTGGTTTCTCAGTTTTATTACCTGTGTGTTCCTACCTGTGTGTTCCTACCTGTGTGTTCCTACCTGTGTGTTCCTACCTGTGTGTATGTGTACCTGTGTGTTATTACCTGTGTGTTACCTGTGCGATGCAACATGTGACCTCATTATCGTGTCCTGGGTTCAGTTACATCCAGATCTTTGTTGAGTCTGTATATAACTTATCCACTTCCCGTTTTCTGTGGTACATCTAATTCCCGTTTTCTGTGGTATGCCCTATTCTCGTTTTCTGTGGTACACCCTATTCCCGTTATCTGTGGTACACTCTATTCCCGTTTTCTGTGATACACAATATTCTCGTTTTCTGTGGTACACCCTATTCCCGTTTTCTGTGGCATGTCCTATTCTTGTTTTCTGTGGTACAATCTATTCCCGTTTTCTGTATTGCATGTCACGCAAACAGTAACTATTATCTTCTGAGTAAGGGTGACAGGGCCATCCTCAATGGATACCGGCGGCAGCATCAGGCAGCATCGTGTAAATTGTTGGATTCGTAATTGAATATCGGACGACTTTCTACCCCCCCCCCCCGCTCCTTGCCAACCCCTTCCCCCTGCCTGCCCCATCCCCCTACCCGCCCCTTCTTTCCTACCCACCCCATGCCCCTTACTTGCCTCATTCCCCTGCCCACCCTTTCCTTCCTACCCACCCCTTGCCCCTTACCTGTACCATCCCCCTTACCAGCCCCTTGCTCTCA
>NW_024724097.1:25000-35000 GCF_018991925.1 Homarus americanus | reverse complement strand
AGGGAAGAAAAAAAAAAGACAATTTCATTTTCTCGTCCGGACAAAACAGCCTTGAATTATATCTTATTATGGGAATATGGAGGAAGAATAGCAAGGCTTATGACACGGTGAACAGCATACTAACACTACATAAAAGCCTTCATAGCACCTCCCTGGAGACATATACTACAGCCTAAAATATCCTTCCCCGCGGTAAACAGTATTCAACCACAGCATGAACAGCGCAACACGTCCCTAGGATCTTGGGTATGCTGTCGGTGAATAATTAAGTTGGCATAACTGGGCCTGGAATTGAAGGTGAACGCCCGAGACTCGTCTGATAAACGGCGACAAATGGTCTCTTCCTGATGGCGGCGGGGACGCTGCCGGCACGCTGATGGCTCTCTTGTGTTGCCAGACGTACGATGCAGCTCTCGTCCATGCTGCCACACGTACGATACAGCTTTAGTGCTCCTGCCACACGAACGATAAACTTCAGTGCTGCTGCCACACGTATGATAAAACTTCAGTGCTGCTGCCACACGTATGATACAACTTCAGTGCTGCTGCCACCCGTACGATACAACTTCAGTGCTGTTGCCACCCGTACGATAAACTTCAGTGCTGCTGCCATCCGTACAACTTCAGTGCTACTGCCACCCGTACGATAAACTTCAGTGCTGTTGCCACCCGTACGATAAACTTCAGTGCTGCTGCCACACGTATGATACAACTTTCAGTGCTGCTGCCATCCGTACAACTTCAGTGCTACTGCCACCCGTACGATAAACTTCAGTGCTGCTAACCGTACGATAAACCTGGTGCGTTGCTGCCACCCGTACGATAAACCTGCAAAGTGCTGCTGCCATCTGTACAACTCTTCAGTGCCGCTGCCACCCGCATGATAAACTCTGTGCGCTGCTGCCACCCGTACGATAAACTTCAGTACTGTTGCCACCCGTACGATAAACTCGTAGTACTGTTGCCACCCGTACGATAAACTTCAGTACAAGCGTTCGTACGATAAACTTCAGTGCTGCTAAGCAATTGCAATGATAAACTTCAGTGCTGCTGCTATCCGTACAACTTCAGTGCTGCTGCCACCCGTACATAAATCCCAGTGCTGCTGCCACCCGTACAACTTCAGTGCTTACTGCCACCCTGCGTACGATACAATCTCAGTGCTGTTGCCACCCGTAATGATAAACTTCAGTGCTGCTGCCATCCGTACAACTTCAGTGCCACCCGTCGATAAACTTCAGTGCTGCTGCCATCCGTACAACTTCAGTGCTACTGCCACCCGTACGATAAACTTCAGTGCTGTTGCCAACCGTACGATAAACTTCAAAGCTGCTGCCACCTTCGTACGATAAATCCCAGTGCTGCTGCCATCTGTACAACTTCAGTGCTGCTAAATTCAAAATGATAAACTTCAGTGCTGCTGCCACCTGCATGATAAACTTCAGTACTGTTGCCACCCGTACGATAAACTTCAGTACTGTTGCCACCCGTACGATAAACTTCAGTACTGTTGCCACCCGTACGATAAACTTCAGTGCTGTTGCCACCCGTAATGATAAACTTCAGTGCTGCTGCCACCCGTAATGATAAACTTCAGTGCTGCTGCCACCCGTACGGATAAACTTCAGTACTGTTGCCACCCGTACGATAAACTTCAGTGCTGCCAAGCAATCACGATAAACTTGAAAAGCTGCTGCCACCCGTACGATAAACTTCAGTGTTGCCACCCGTACGATACAACTCCCTTCCCTGCTGCCAAACATGTGACATTTCCGCTCTCCAAAGCCGAGTTTATTCCTCTTAACTAACAGATTTTAATTAACGCTACAGATATGGTAATTTTTTTAATTCCAAAATAACTCCTCCGTATTGTCACCCTCGTTGTCTGCTGCCAAACGAATGATGTTTATCTTTCAACTTATTAATACTTTTTGACTGTGTGTAAATACCAAACTACATTTTCATACTACATTACTAAATAACTTGTGATAATTACATTCCCGGGTTTGTTCATAAACATACGACAATTTGTAAAACAGTTATATTTCTGTCTATTGGAGATATTTTTATTAACAGTATCATTATATTTTTGAGGGATGAGAATTCCAGGATTAACTTTTTACATTAAACATAAATTCTCGTGTAAGCGACACTAATCAGATCTATCAGAGCGAGACTTTTTTTATTATTCACTTTACATCAATTGACTGAGTAACGGATGATAATTTATTTATTTTTTCTGAATATTGTTGTTTACTTGATCAATGGTTGTGTGTTTACGATTGCTTACACACACACACACACATACACGCACACACATACATACACACACCTTCCATTCATCCATCTCTCTCTCTCTCTCTCTTTCTCTCTCTCTCTCTCTCTCTCGGAATCTAACAGAAAACTCATAATAATAAACAGATCAACATAAAACATCTTGAAATACACTTAATTTTTTTTTTTAATATTTATAAAAACGAAAGAAAAAATTAATTAGTATATAACATTGACATTTAACCGACCTTTGTAATTAAAATTCTCTATCTAATCTATTATAATACATTAGTCTATCCCTACAGCTTTATTTTATTTCATACATTAATGAGATTTATTGTTTTAATTATACACATATGAATAACCCTTTTTATATCTATTCATAAGGTTCTATTTAATTACTCCCATATATATATTTAATCAACTAATTAATTATAGAATATATTAGTTATAGGAGTTATATATTCATCTATGTATTTAGTGGAGTGTAAAGCAACTGAGGGGAGGGGGGAAGAGGAGGGGGGTAGAGGGAGAGGAGAGGTAGGGGAGAGAAGGGTAGAGGGAGAGGAGAGGTAGGGGAGAGAAGGGGTAGAGGGGAGAGGAGAGGTAGGGGGAGAGAAGGGGTAGAGGGGAGAGGAGAGGTAGGGGGAGAGAAGGGCAGAGGGGAGAGGAGAGGTAGGGGGAGAGAAGGGGTAGAGGGGAGAGGAGAGGTAGGGGAGAGAAGGGGTAGAGGGAGAGGAGAGGTAGGGGAGAGAAGGGGTAGAGGGGAGAGGAGAGGTGGGGAGAGAAGGGTAGAGGGGAGAGGAGAGGTTAGGGGGGAGAGAAGGGTAGAGGGAGAGGAGAGGTAGGGGGGGAGAGAAGGGTAGAGGGGAGAGGAGAGGTAGGGGAGAGAAGGGTAGAGGGAGAGGAGAGGAGGGGGAGAGAAGGGGTAGAGGGGAGAGGAGAGGTAGGGGGAGAGAAGGGGTAGAGGGGAGAGGAGAGAGAAAGAGAGAAGCTAAGGGTGAGAGGGAGATAAAGGTAGAGAGAGAGGGTAATGATGAGATGGAGAGGGATGGGAGAGGGGGGAGGATGAGAGAGGGAGGTGAGAGGGACGAGAGAGGAGGGCGAGAGGGACGAAAGAGAAGGATGAGAGAGACGAGAGAGAAGGGTGAGAGGGACGAGAGAAAAGGATGAGAGGGACGAGAATCGGTGAGAGGGGTGAGAGGGACGAGAGGGGGCTATATACCAATGCTGCATCAAACTGCCATTTAAACTTCAATAATGGGATGAGGTTAAGCCTGGTGGTGGAGTGTAAACAAATCCTGCACCAGATGTGTTTTATCTGTCTGTCTGTCTGTCTGTACGTGTCTGTCTCTCTCTCTGTCTGTCTGTCTTTCTGTCTCTCTGTCTCTACTCGTCTCCTGCACCAATTCTTACTTAGCCTTATCTCCTTCATCCTGGGAAATGAAAGGTATGTGTCAACTGGTTAAGCTTACATCTGAATTTCATTGATTCGGGAGGTTAGCTGATACTGACTGCCTTTGTCCGTCCTGGGGTAAAAATAAAACATCCCGTGACGTGGTTGGATGACTGCCAAGCGTGTGATGGACTACGGGGGATTCTGATTGGTTAGAATTGATTAAGAAAAAGAATGAAGACAAGTTAGCTGAGAGTTAAGTTGTTTGAGAGAGAGAGAGAGAGAGAGAGAGAGAGGCATAAAAATAATTTGAAATATTTACATCTATGAAAAAATATTTACAGTTTATTCATATATTTCCAAATGCGTTAATAGTGCCAACACTGGATAAGACAAACCCTGGCTAGTATCAACATGGATAGTGCCAGCTAGTAGTGCCACACCTGGATAGCTTTAACTCTGGATAATGTTACCCCATGTGAGTGCCTCTAGTGCCATTACTAACAGTGCTAATTCTCCATAGTGTAAAGCCTGGAGGTTACTAGACCTGGATAGTGACATTAATGGATAGTGTTAGGCTTGGATAGTAACGCTTGTTAATGGGACTATTCTTGGATAGTACCACCCCTGGACGTACACCCCTAGACAAGAACACCTTTGGATAGTGGCACTCTTGGATATTTTATACCTGGAGAGTGTCATTTATGAATAGTGCCAATCCTGTACAGTAGTATTCTTGGATAGTGCCGTCTGAGGATAGTAACAACCACGGGAAGTGTCATCTCTAGACAGTGACACTATAGATACTGCCAATGATAGTTGATTCAAAACTAATACAGTACTTCCCTTGATGGTGTTGATCTTGGATACTGTCACTTCTTGGTAGTGCCAACTCTAAATAGTGCCACAGCCGAACAGTGCCACACCCGAACAGTGCCACATCTGGATAGTGCCACATCTGGATAGTGCCACATCTGGATAGTGCCACATCTGGATAGTGCCACATCTGGATAGTGCCACATCTGGATAGTGCCACATCAGGATAGTGCCACATCTGGATAGTGCCACATCTGGATAGTGCCACATCTGGATAGTGCCACATCTGGATAGTGCCACATCTGGATAGTGCCACATCTGGATAGTGCCACATCTGGATAGTGCCACATCTGGATAGTAACTCATTGAAGTGACTACCCTATGATAGTACCAAACATAAAGATACTGACAACTGGATAGTACCAACTTAGTGCCAACCTAAGATAGTGTCACGTGTGGTCAATGCCAACTACAGATAGTACGATTCCTTGTGATTTCGTTTAAATTTGTCGTAACTTGAATGAACCAATTATGTGAGTTCTAAAGGGTAAAAAAAATCACTTAACGATCTTTTGGGAATACATCTCAATTTTTTTATCGTATCTTTAGCGAATAAATTTAATTACGTTGAAAAAGAAACTCAAGGGGAAAAAATAAATTGCGGTGGGCTGAGAATGCTGGTCTTTTTTTCCCCTCACCCCTGCCAGAGTATCTTTTTTCCCCTCACCCCTGCCAGAGTATCTTTTTTCCTCTCACCCCTGCCAGAGTATCTTTTTCCCCTCAGCCAATCTCCGAGGCCTCCCTCTTGAAGCCTAGTAGGATCCCCTAGGGCTCTCACGGACCCACTGAGACGTAAGAGGAATCTTCATAACTCACCAGAACCCAGTAAAAACCCACCAGAACCCACTAAAACCCACCAGAACCCACTAAAGCCCACCAGAACCCAGTAAAACCCACCAGAACCCACTAAAACCCACTAGAACCCACTGAAGCCCCACCAAAACCCACTATAACCCCACCAGAACCCACGAGAATTCGCCAGAACCCGACAGAACCCACCAAAACCCACCAGAACCCGACAAAACCCGACAGAACTCATCAGAACCCACCAAAACCCACCAGAACCCGACAGAACCCGACAGAACCCGTTATAAGCAGGCTATCAATTAACAGAACCCGTCCTGACCCGCTAGAATACACTCGACTTTCCATTTGTCAATTTAATGCTCTTGGTGTCTCTCTGTCCATCCCCTGGCGTCTCTGTCTCTATCATACTTTGTCTCGATTTATCTCTCTGTTCTCTTTCTCGCTTTCTTTCTCACTGTCTATATCTCTGTTTCTTTCCGTGTATTTATCACATTCCGTCTCTCTCTCTCTCTCTCTCTCTCTCTCTCTCTCTCTCTCTCTCTCTCTCTCTCTCTCATACTTTTTGTTTCTCTCTCTCTCTCTATCTCTCTATCTCTCTCTCACAGTCGCCTGCGGGCCGTCACAATCGATACCTCGGGGTTCTTGAGAGACAGTCAGTTGGGCCTTACCATTTCTCACCAGCTGGGCAACCGTAGCTCGATACAGCGTCCTTCACCATGCCGGGACTGGGGGAGAGGGGAGGGGAGGGGGAGAGGCAAGAGGTAGGGCAAGGGGGGGAATCAGGAGGTAGGGGGTGAGACATGGGGGAAGGAGGGGGTCAGGGGTCAGGGGGAGAGTTAGGAGGCAGGGGGAAAGACAGGGGGGAGGTAAATAGGAAGAAGGAGAAAAGGGGGAAGTGGGGTAGGAAGGAGGCAGTAGGAGGCCACGTCGACAAGGGGAAAGAGAGCGAGGCAGGGGGAGGCATCAAGCAGGGGGGAAAAGAGCGAGGCAGCAGGGGGAGGCAGCAGGCGCGGGGAGTCATAACAGCTACGGGAGGTGGAAAAAAAGAAAGTAATGTGTACAGTAATTGTTTCCTGACTGTGATAGTGGTGATGGTGGTAGTAATGATTGTGGTAGTGGTGGTGGTGATGGTGATGTTGCTGATGGTGATAGTGGTAGTGGTGATGGTGGTGTTGATGATGATGATAGTGGTAGTGATGATTGAGGTAGTAGTGGTGCTGATGATAATAATAGTAGTAGTAGTAGTAGTAGTAGTAGTAGCAGTAGTAGTGTGGGGTCAGCAGGTTACAGGGATCATAAGCTCAATCTCTCCCTCCACGCCATGTCTCATTTATCAACAATGTTTAACGCCCCGAACACTAACTCCTCTCTCTCTCTCTCTCTCTCTCTCTCTCTCTCTCTCTCTCTCTCTTCTTCTTTCTTCTTCTTCTTTTCTCTCTCTCTCTCTCTCTCTCTCTCTCTCTCTCTCTCTCCTAGTTATGTCTTGGAGACTAACCCTCACCATAAATACTTCAGTCACCCCAACTTCGGTCTCCGTGTTAACTCTCTGATGGAGACTTTGTGGAGACTCTAACCTAGCCTAACCTAACCTGAGTCACCTTCTACCTGTAAAATCACCTAAACCTCTGAGTCACCACCCCCGATGACTCACTCTTGACTCACCCCTATCACTCACCTGACTCACCTGACTCATTAAGGAGGGGGATGACAACAATAGAAGCCTCATTACTCAGGTGAGGCAACACGACCCTACTGACCACCTGATTCTCACTTCGCTTATTCCTCTACTGTTATGTAGGAGGAGGAGAAGGAGGGAACGAATGAAGGAGGGAAGAGAAGGAGAAATAGGAGGAGAATAGGAGAAGGAAGGAGAGGACGGAAGTAGGAGGGGAGGTAGTGTGGAGGGAGGTAGTGAGGGAAGAAAAAGGAGGGGAAAGGAGAAGGGAGAAGGAAGGAATGAAAGAAGGAAGGAAGGAAGGAAGGTAGTGAGAGAGGGAGAAGAATGGAGTAGAGAAAGTGAAGGCGAGAAGGAAAGAGGAAGGGAGGTAGGAGGAGGTGGGAAGGGGTAGTAAGGCAAGGACGAAGAGTAGATGGAAGATAAGGAACGAAGGAGGGGCAGGAAGGAAGGAAGGAGAGAAGGAGAGGAAGGAGAGAAGAGAGCAGAGAGAGGAGAGAGAGAGAGAGAGAGAGAGAGAGAGAGAGAGAGAGAGAGAGAGAGAGAGAGGGAGGAGAAAATGTTCAAGCAAAAATGACCTAATACTCAAGTTTGGGTTTCTTGTCTATCTCCCCATAGTCTTAGAGGGGGGAGATAGAGAGGGGAGGGAGATAGAGAGGGAGGGGGGAGATAGAGAGAGGAAGTCAGGAGAGGCTATAGAGGAGGGAGGGAGAGAGGGAGATAGAAATAAGAGGAGGGTCTTATGTAACAGGACCCATCTGGCTTCACGTGTTATTATGTTCTTGGCATCACAGACAGACAGACAGACAGACAAGGAGAGACAGACAGACAGACAGACAGACAGACAGACAGACAGACAGACAGACAGACATAGAAATCATTAAGGTACAAAATGTTTTCCAAAGTTAAATTTATCATCTTATCTGATATAAGTAAACATATCGCGTTAATGTAGAGTCTCGGTGTCAATGCCATTTTGTAATCTTAATCGAGGAAATGTTTACCTTTACGAATCCCTGAGAATCTTAACACTGGGCTGTGTTTAGGAAAGTTTTAATTAACGTTTTGGTTAATTGAAATATGTAAGCCAAGATCTAATTATATAGAGTCTGGTTAATATTGAGAACAGGGTAATGTTTCTGGTGGTTCAGCATGGTGGTAATATCGACTCAAAAACGTTTATATGATTTCAAGGTAAAATGTCTGGTTAAAACGTTTATGAGGTCCTAAAGCAGAATACTTGGACAAAACGTTTCCTAATCCCAGAAATATAACACGTGGTTAAAAAAAAACGTTTATGGCTTCCAGAAACAAAACCTCTAGCTCAAAAAAACAACAACAACAAACAAACACAAACACGTCCCCGATAATTAGCATAAAACCTGAAACAAAAATTTTTTCTCCGTTCTCAAAACAAAAACTTCCAAGAGCTAAAACCCGTTGTTACTGAGACCTTAACACGAAAAAAAAAAAACCCATCGAACAAAACCATTTCTTGTGGTTGAATACAAAGCCGAGGACAATGTTTCTCCGGTCCAGACGTCACTCCACCATTGTGTGCCGACAAGGAAGACTGTAGGATCATAAAGCCCCGTTGTAACTTTTCTGAACACAACGACGTAATCAAATGTGGAGTTATCCAGTCCCACCTCCCGCGCTTTGCTGTCTCGGTCGCCTGTCTGTGGTCATGGTTGAGAGTGACAGGGGGCAGTGACAGGGAGGAGACAGGGTTGGGGAGGAGGGAAGTGGAGGGAGTCAGGGGGAAAGCGATGGGGTGGAGAAAGGGTGGGAAGAGGATACGTAAAAAAGGAAGAGGAGGGGATGGAAATGTATGGGAGATGCTTAAGAAGGGGAAGAATAAATATGGAAGGAAGAGTAGGGAAGGAAGAGAAGGGAGTGGGGGGTGGGGGTAGTGAAGGGGTTTGATAACGAAGGGGAGGCTTCTTCAGGGTAACCAGTGTGTGTGTGTGTGTGTGTGTGGCGGATCAAGGGGCTTTGCTTAGTGGGCTGAGGAAAGGAAGGGATAGGAGGGGAGGAAGGGAAGGGAGGGAAGGAAGGAGGTAATGCGAGATGAAAAAAATAAGGAGAGGAGGAGCTTGATAAAGAAAGGAAACAGACCCATCCAGTCGCCTGTGTGTGTGTGTGTGTGTGTGTGTGTGTGTGTGTGTGTGTGTGTGTGTGTGTGTGTGTGTGTGTGCGGAGTGTGTGTGTGTGTGTGTGAGAGGTGTGTGTGTGTGTGTGTGTGTGTGTGTGTGTCGTTGTTGATGGTACGGAAGGAAAGGGTTGAGATTTCTGACCTTCGAGGGGGAAGTTGAAGGGGAAGAGAGGGAATGAGGATGAGAGGGATGAAAGGGAATGGACAAGGAATAAAAAGAATGAGGAAGAGAGGGGATGAGATGAGAGGGAGAGGAGGTGTTTGACTGTGAAAAGGGAAGAAGGAGGGAATTAAAAGAGGGAGAAGGGACAATGGGTCGGAGAGTTGAAAGAGATACGTAAGGAAAAGGAGAAGAGAAGGAGAAGGAGGAGGAGGTACTAAAGGAAGAGAGTGGGAAAGGGATGAAAAAAATAGACGATAGAAAAAAAGGAAATAGGTTGATAAAGCAAAAAAGGGGGAAAGGGAGGAAAGTTATATCTACCTCTCTCTCTTTATCTCTCTTATTTCTTTCACTTTCTCTCTTATCTTTCGCTGTCTCTCTCTCCAACCTGGCCCCAGTTCCCTCGTTGAGCACAGAACAAGTGGATGTGTATTGTGAAAAGGAAGATATTTCAGAATGTATTGTTCAGGGCTATTCTTTGATGGCACTGTAAATGGTCTATCATTAAGAAGATGGTAACGGGTGTATGATCTAACCTTTACATGACTACCTTGACACTTCCCCGCTTCGGTATTGACCCTTGACCTCTAACCTCGAGTAATGGAAGTCACTAAAATATTTCTACTCGTAAGATGTTGATACTGTGAAAATTTTTTT
>NW_024724097.1:7500-15000 GCF_018991925.1 Homarus americanus | reverse complement strand
CTAAAAACTAACTCTGACAGATGAATATTCAGCCCATTTGGTGTCTCTCCATTTCCATATTAACTGGTCGCCTATTTCTGGTGCCTTCTGTCCCCCCGCCCCCAGGAGAGAGGAGGGCGGAGGGAGGGTAGGGAGGTGAGGGTGGGAGGAGGAAGGAGAAGGTGAGTGAGGAGGAGAGAGGGAGAGAAGGAGGGAGAGGGTGTAATTTCAAGCAATTTTTATCAATGAATATTTTAGTGTGTGGGGTGGGGAGGAGAAAGTCGGTGTGTGTGTGTGTGTGTGTGTGTGTGTGTGTGTGTGTGTGTGTGTGTGTGTGTGTGTGTAAAAGCAGACAAACATACAGTCCTAGAGAAGCAGAGAGAGAGAGAGAGAGAGAGAGAGGAGAGAGAGAGAGAGAGAGAGAGAGAGGGAGGGGGTGGGTAGTACAGTATATTTCAACACCTGGGACTGTTAAGTTAATTAGTGAAATGTGTCACCTGTTGTACTTTGTTTTTGTGGACTTGTTCGGCTTCCTTCTCCTCCTCCTCCCCTTCTTCTTGTTCTTCTTGTTCTTGTTCTTGTTTTTCTTCCTTTGGTTTCTCCTCTTCCCGTGTCTCCTATTTTTCCTCCTTCTCTCCCTCCTTCTTCTTCCTCCTCCTCTTCTTCTTGTTCTTGTTCTTGTATTTCTTCCTTTGGTTTCTCCTCTTCCCGTGTCTCCTATTTTTCCTCCTTCTCTCCCTCCTTCTTCTTCCTCCTCCTCTTCTTCTTTCTCTTCCTCCTCCTCCACGGGGCAGAAGATGAATTATTAACAGGATAAGCACGTCATTGCCAGGTCACTGACGTCTTGAAACGACCGCTGATTAGTCCCTTGTGATGCAGTCTGGTCAATCAGCGGACGGCACATACGATTTATTTTTACAGTCTCTCTCTCTCTCTCTCTCTCAGCTTCACCTCATAACCTACCTTGACCTCATGACCATGCCTTGACCTCATGACCTACCTTGACCTCGTCACCTACCTTGACCTCGTCACCTACCTTGACCTCATGACCTTTTTATAATGGAAGCCGGGTAGGGGGGGGGGAGTAAGCGCCTAGACATGCAGTGTAAAGGTCACCTTTAGTTTCTGTTTATGGTAATACAAGGAAGTTATGAGGCAGCCTCCAGCGCCATGTTATAGCGCGTGTGTGTGTGAGAGAGAGAGAGATAGATAAACAGAGGGGCAGTGAAAGACAGACAGACAGAACCTGCTCATATACATATACTAATATAATATTATCCTGTACATCACATTATTGTAGTCTAATTTCTATCACATTACTCGGCACTACTTTACATAATCGTCTCTGTGCTGGTCACTTTACGTCGTGTTGTCAGACAAAGACGTTGATTCCAATGTGACGTCGACTACATCCCTCACTGTTTATTGGCTGATTCAATTTATAAACCAGTGACAGGATCCAATCATCGGGGAGAAGACGAGAGCAGAACAGCCAATAAGAGCTTAGAACACGACACAGTGGGGGTGAGGGGGGTGAAGAGGCGGTATTGCCTGAATTTGTCACTCAGTGTTTCAATAACCATCCGAGTGTGAGCATTATTCCTCTGATACTAAGAGTTTGTGAAGAAATGGCCACGGTATTGGTAATTCAGATGTCTTATAAACTTTAGATAACAGAACGACAAGTCATGGCATAGACAGCCATTGTGTATATACCTTGTCTTGTGGAATAGTGTGAGTACAATGACTTAACCCTTTGAATACCATTATTTAACCCTTTGAGAACGATAACTTAACCCTTTAGAGTACAATGAGTAAATCCCTTGATTTGATGATTTAACCTTTTGAATACGATGACTTAATCCTTAGAGTACAATGACTTAACCCTTTGAGTACCATAATTTAACACCTTGAGTACGATAAATTAACCCTTTGAGTAAAATGACTTAACATTTTTAGTACAATACTTTTAACCCTTCGAGTATGATGAATTAACCCTTTGAGTACGGTGACTTAACCCTCCTGAGTACGAAGGTTTAAACTCTAATAGAAAACTATAATTCAACCCCTTGAGTACTATGATTTAACCCCTCGAGTAAGATGAATTAAACCTTTGAGTACGATGAATTAACCTTTTTGAATACCTTATCTTAACCGTCTGAGTACTATGGCATTGTACTCAGAGAATCAAATCACTGTACTCAAGAAGTTAAACGATTACTACTGAAAAAGATTCCATCGTCTTATATTGTGTTGAGAGTGAGGATTTAACATAGTCCGTCCTCCTAGGTGTCCGTCCTCCTAGGTGTCCGTCCTCCTAGGTGTTTGTCCTCCTAGGTTTGTCCTCCTAGATCTTTGTCCTCCCAGGTGTACGTCCTCCAAGTTATTTATCCTCCTAGATGTTTGTCCTTCTAGATATTCGTCCTCCTAGGCGTTTGTCCTCCTAGTTGTTTGTCCTCCTAGGTGTACGTCCTCCTAGGTGGTCGTCCTCCAAGGTATTCGTCCTCCTAGATATTCGTCCTCCTAGGTTTGTCTTCCTGAGTGGTCGTCCTCCTAGGTGGTCATCCTCCTAGGTGGTCGTCTTCCTAGGTGGTCGTCCTCCTAGGTGGTCGTCTTCCTAGGTGGTCGTCTTCCTAGGTGGTCGTCTTCCTAGGTGGTCGTCCTCCTACGTGGTCGTCCTCCTAGGTGGTCGTCTTCTCCTAGGTGGTCGTCCCCCAGGTGTCGTCCTCCCAAGTGGTCGTCCTCCTAGGTGGTCGTTCCTCCTAGGTGGTCGTCCTCACGTGGTCGTCCTCCCAGGTGGTCGTCTTCCTAGGTGGTGGTCGTCCTTCCCAGGTGGTCATCGTCCTCCTAAGTGGTCGTCCTCCTAGGGTGGTCGTCTTCCTAGGTGGTCGTCCTCCTGGTGGGTCGTCTCCCAGTGGTCGTCCTCCCAGGTCGTCCTAGGTGGTCGTCCTCCTTGGTGGTCATCCTCCTAGGTGGTCGTCTTCCTAGGTGGTCGTCCTCCTAAGTGGTCGTCCACCTAGGTGGTCGTCTTCCTAGGTGGTCGTCCTCCTACGTGGTCGTCCTCCTAGGTGACCATGAACTTCTCTCGGTCCCTAACAAAGTATTAATATCAGCACAAATATATTGATAAAACACGAACTGATAACTTGTCACTCGACCACCACCTCCTCCTCCACACAAGGCTATCTCAAATGTCAAGGTCGTACTCGAAGGTCAGAGGTCATATAGAAACTGTTACTCCAAGGTCATATAGAAACTGTTACTCCAAGGTCATATAGAAACTGTTACTCCAAGGTCATATAGAAACTGTTACTCCAAGGTCATATAGAAACTGTTACTCCAAGGTCAAACTCGATGGTCAAAGATCATATTGAAACTGTTACTCCAAGGTCATACTCGAAGGTCAAAGGACATATAAACTCTGTTACTCCAAGGTCATACTCGATGGTCAAAGGTTATATAGTAACTGATACTCTAAGGTCAAACTCGAAGGGCAAAGGTCATATAGAAACTGATACTCGAAGGTGGGTGGATGGGTAGGAATAGGAGGAGAGGGGAGGGTAGGTGAGGAGGAAGGAAGGGAAGGGGTGGAGAAAGAAGGAAGGTGGGTGGAGAAGGGGAAGGAAAAGTGGGTGGATAAGGAAGGAAGGTGGGTGGAGAAGGAAGGGAAGGTGAGGAGAAGGAAGGGAAGGTGGGTGGAGAAAGAAGGAAGGTGGGTGGAGAAGGAAGGGAAGGGGTGGAGAAGGAAGGGTAGGTGGGTGGAGAAGGAAGGGAAGGTGGGTGGAGAAGGAAGGAAGGTGGTGGAGAAGGAAGGAAAGGTGGGTGGAGAAAGAAGGAATGGTGGGTGGAGAAAGAAGGGTAGGGGGTGGAGAAGGAAGGAAGGTGGGTGGAGAAAGAAGGAAGGTGGGGGAGAAGGAAGGGAAGGTGGGTGGAGAAAGAAGGGAAGGTGGGTGGAGAAGGAAGGGAAGGTGGGTGGAGAAGGAAGGAAGGTGGGTGGAGAAGGAAGGGAAGGTGGGTGGAGAAGGAAGGGAAGGTGGGTGGAGAAGGAAGGGAAGGTGGTGGAGAAAGAAGGAAGGTGGGTGGAGAAGGAAGGGAAGGGTGAGAAGGAAGGAAGGTGGTGGAGAAGGAAGGAAGGTGGTGGAGAAGGAAGGAAGGTGGGTGGAGAAGGAAGGGAAGGTGGGTGGAGAAGGAAGGGAAGGTGGGTGGAGAAGGAAGGAAGGTGGGTGGAGAAGGAAGGGAAGGTGGGGGGAGAAGGAAGGGAAGGTGGGTGGAGAAAGAAGGGAAGGTGGGTGGAGAAAGAAGGAAGGTGGGTGGAGAAAGAAGGGAAGGTGGGTGGAGAAGGAAGGGTAGGGTGGGTGGAGAAGGAAGGAAGGTGGTGGAGAAGGAAGGGAAGGTGGGTGGAGAAGGAAGGGAAGGTGGGTGGAGAAGGAAGGGAAGGTGGGTGGAGAAGGACGGAAGGTGGGTGGAGAAGGAAGGGAAGGTGGGTGGAGAAGGAAGGGAAGGTGGGTGGAGAACGAAGGAAAGGTGGGTGGAGAAGGAAGGAAGGTGGGTGGAGAAGGAAGGGAAGGTGGGTGGAGAAGGAAGGGAAGGTGGGTGGAGAAGGAAGGGAAGGTGGGTGGAGAAGGAAGGGAAGGTAGGGGGTGATTGGGTAGGAACAGCTATGGTTTAAATCGGATTAGAATGATTAGTGGTGACGGTAATTGTCGTCTGTGATTAGTAGCCGAGACATGATTGGTTGGGGTGAATTGTGAGTCATAACTGTATGGAGCTATTGTCTCTCTCAGTAAAGGTTGTTATGGTAGTGCAGGAGTGTGTGAACCCCGTTACAGCGGCTCTTATTCTTGTGTGTTATGTGGCTCCATATCCATTACATAGGTTATGTGTGTGTGTGTGAAGTGTATACATACACTCATAAATGTGCACTAATGCATACACATACATTATATATTATACACACATACTTCACATACACGAATACATACATACAGAATACACATACATAACATATACACATACACATACATAAACAAACCTATGCACATGATGTACACACACACACACACGCACAGAGAGAGAGAGAGAGAGAGAGAGAGAGAGAGAGAGAGAGAGAGAGAGAGAGAGAGAGAGAGAGAGAGAGAGAGAGAGAGAGAGAGAGAGAGAGAGACAATAAAGACAGTACATAAGAAAGAGCTTGTTGTGCACTAAGACTCTAGGACCAACAAGACTCAATTGGCTTCACGTGACCGCAATTGACCTTAAATGACCCTAGTTAGGCTCAGCTGACGCCTAGTGACCCCAAGTGGTATAAATTGAATCTAGTTGACTTCAGTTGACCTCAGATAACCTTTGGTGACTCAGGTAATCCCAGGTGACATGAATGTAATGTTTGGACCTCATTTGACATGTGACATGGTGTAAAACTTTAACTTTTGTAGAAAAATCTGATTTTTTTGTATATTGGCAGCCAAAAGAGAGAGAGAGAGAGAGAGGAGAGAGAGAGAGGTGTGTGTGTGTGTGTGTGTGTGTGTGTGTGTGTGTGTGTGTGTGTGTGTGCAGCCTTGATGCAACACCGACAGAAATAACTATTTGTTCCTGCTATTTCTCCACTGGATTATAACATGGAAATATACACTCAGGTATTTAATCAGTTAATGCTCAGAAAGTGTCACGACAACGGAGTAATAAATATGTTCTCTGTATTGAAGAACTTCCGATAACTTACTGTTATTTTACTGAAAGAAGTTTTAATGTGTTCTGAGTTATATGAATGATTATTATTATTATTATTATTATTATTATAATTATTATTATTATTATTATTATTATTATTATTATTATTATTATTATCATTATTATTATTATTATTCAACCTCCTGTACTCTGATGATAAAACTCTACGGACTTATCAACCCAAGTTTAATTACAATAAGACTTAACATAACCATAAAACTCTACGGACTTATCAACCCACGTTTAATTACACTAATACACAACACCCTACTGCACTGTGCACTGTATCGCACTGAACTTTAGTACTGTACTGTAATATACCACATTGTACTAGACTATACCGCACTGTACTATATTCTACCACATGAAACTATACTTATGTACCACACTGTAACACTATAAAGCACTGTACCACACTCAGTTATTTTCACACTCATTAATTAAATATTCTTTACTTATAGAAGAGGTTAATGTGGGTGAAGGAGAGTGTGTGGGAGGGAAGGAGAGTGTGTGGGATGGAAGGGAGAAGTGTGTGGGAGGAAGTACAGTGTGTAGAGGGAAGAGAAGTAGGGTGTGTGGGAGGGAAAGAGAGTGTGTGGGAGGGGAAGGACAGTGTGTGGGAGGGAAGGGAGGGTGTGAGAAGGAAGGAGAGTGTGTGGGACGGAAGGAGGTATGTGGGGAGGGAGGGAGGTATTTGGGAGGGAAGGAGGTGTGTAGGAGGGAAGGGAGGTGTGTGGGAGGGAAGGAGGTGTGTGGGAGGGAAGGACAGTGTGTGTAGGAGGGAAGGAGGGGTGTGTGGGAGGGAAGGAGAGTGTGGGGAGGGAAGGACAGTGTGTAGGAGGGAAAAGGAGAGTGTGTGGGATGGAAGAGGAGGTGTGTGGAGGGGAAGGAGGGGGTGTGTGGTGGGGAAGGAGGAGGGTGTGGAGGAGGGAAGAGGTTAGTAGAGGGAAGGACAGTGTGTGGGAGAGGGAAGGAGGGGTGTGTAGGAGGGAAGGAGAGTGTGTGGGAAGGAAGGAGAGTGTGTGGAGGAAGGAAGGAGGTGTGTGGGAGGAAGGAGGTGTGTGAGAAGGAAGGAAGTGTGTGGGAGGGAAGGAGAGGTGTGTGGGAAGGAAGGAGGGGTTGTGGGACGGAAGAGGTGTGTGGGAGGGAAGGAGAGGGTGTGTGGGAGGGAAGGAGAGTGGTGGGAGGGAAGAGGGGGTGAGTAAGAGGAAGGAGGGTGTGTGTGGGAGGGAAGGAGAGTGTGTGGGAGGAAGGAGAGGGTGTGTGGGAAGGAAGGAGAGTGTGTGGAAAAAGGTGAACTTATTAATGGATGGCCACCTGTAGGTTTTTAGGTTCCATCCAAATGTCACTCCTTCGTCTTCCATCTCCTTATCCTCCCTCTTTCTTTTCTCCCTTCACTCTTTCTTCCTCCCTCTCCTCTCCCTTCACTCTATCCTCCCTCCCTTTCTCCTCTTATTTCACCCTGTTCTTCCTTCCTCTCCCTTCCCTTTTCCCCTTCTCCTCTTCCTTCTCCCTTTCTTTCTACTGTGTATTATCTCCCTTCTCTCTCTCTCCGTCCCTCCTTCAATGTGTTCGGGATATAAGGAGGGTGTAAGGGAGGTAGGAAAGGGTGTCAGGGAGGGTGTCAGGGAGTCAGGGAAGGTGTCAGGGAGTCAGGGAGTCAGGGAAGGTGTCAGGGCGATAGGGAGGGTGTCAGGGAGGTAGGAAAGGGGTGTCAGGGTGTCAGGGAGGGTGTCAGGAGGGTGTCAGAGGTAGGGAAGGTGTCAGGGAGTCAGGAAGGTGTCAGGGAGC
>NW_024724097.1:0-2500 GCF_018991925.1 Homarus americanus | reverse complement strand
TCCCTTTCACTTTGTTCTCCTCCCTCTCACTGTTGTTCCCCTCCCTCTCACTTTGTTACCCTCCCTCTCACAATGTTCCCCTCCCTCTCACTTTGTTCTCCTCCCTCTTACTTTGTTCTCCTCCCTCTCACTGTTATTCTCCTCCCTCTCACTGTTTCACCCTCTCCTCGCCTTACCCTTCTCTTTCCTCTCAATACCTCTCCCACCCTCTCAGTGCCCCTCCCACCCCTCTCACCACCTCTCCACCCTCTCACCACCCCTTCCACCCCTCTTACTACCTCTTCACCCCTCTCATTGCCTCACCCCACCAGCCAGGTGACACGTGCCCAGTAATTGCTAGTCGTCTCTCTCTCTCTTCTTCTTCTCTCCTCCATTATGTGCACTTTATATAAATACCTACATACGTATACAGTACACACATACACACACACACTAGATCACATACATACACTCACACAGACACACACACACACACACGTTTTAAAACAAACACCCATGTAAACACCATCACTATGTATTAAACCATCAACAAATACATTGACAAACACACTCTTGAATTATTTATGTCCCTCAAAATATGTAAATACGAGAGGCGAGGGTTAATAACTATCTATCTACCTTGTTGACTTAATGACCACATGAACGATCAATGACGTCATCAGTGTTGGTAAACAAAGGGATATTTTGTTGTGAGACGAATTGTTATATTTATTTTATATTTAAGGAGAAACAGACGCTATGAGAATCTACCATAACCAATTTTAGGAGACATTTTATCGTAAGTGAAGCAGTTAAATACACTGTGACAACCGTAACTCGTAAGAGAGGCTACTTGGGTTACAGGGAGCAGTTAAGGAAAGTGAGACTCCTGTATTTATATAGTTAAGGAGGAAAACATGACCTTAGACTCCTTAGACTCTTAGAGAGGAGACCCTGAGGTTGAGTGTGGTGAGGAATGGCTCATTCACTCCGACCGTGAAGTTTTACGTCTTACATGGGTGGGTACAATCTCTCCCGCCAGGCGCCCTTACCACACAGGGAGAGGGGAGGTGGGGGAGGGTGGAAGGGAAGGAATGATGGGAAATGAAGCAGTGAGGAAAGGAGGGAGGTGAAGGGGTAGGGAACGAGGACAGAGGGGGAGGAGAGATGGAAGGAGGGAGCATTTAAAGTGGGAGGGTTAACACACACACACACACACACACACACACTGGTGAAGATAACATCACTTATTAAATGGTGGTTGACCTTGAAACCTCTGTTGACCGTGACCTATTAGGATTGGGGATGAGGGTTGAGCGGTGAGTGGGCGATGGGGGTGAGAGGTGAGGGTGAGGAGTGAGGTGTGTAGTACCATTACCATACCCCTCCACGCTATAACAACATTAGCTCAATACCTCAGTCCTGCCATGTAATTTGCGCTGTTGACGCCATTATGAGACAACTATTAATACCTCTTAATAACACCTTCATTATTCTGTACTTCCACCACCACACCATCACACCCACACCACCTCACCACACCACCACACCACACCACCATCACGCCACACCACACCACACCACCACACCATCACCACTAACACACCACACCACCACACCACACCACACCTCACCACACCACACCACACCACACCTCACCTCACCACACCACACCTCACCACACCACACCACACCACACCACACCACACCACACCTCCATCAACATACATCACCCAACACACCTCCACCACCACCATCATCCACCACCACTACCACACCACCACCATCACACCACTAGCACACCACCAGCACACCACACCACACCACACCACACCACCACACCATACCATACTCACCACTAACACACCACCACAATATACCATCACCACTAACACCTTCTCCCAACCCTCCACCACCACCACTATATACCATACCTCCACCACTCCACCACCACCACCGTGCCATTGTCTGCCTTAACAAGGTCCTGGAGGTCATGACGGCGCCAGTCCCGGAAATACCTCCGACTGCCTGAGAGTGGCCCAGGCCAAGGCTCCTCTTGGCCACTACAACCACTTGATGGCCCCGGAGAACCCAACCAGTTTGCGAAGATTGCACGGAGCCGTCGACTGTAAACATTTGTTGGCTGAGTGTCTGTCGAGAATTGACCTAGATGACGGCATTACTGCGGGGGTCAGCTTGCCACGGTCACCCCCACCCCACCCCTCACCCCTCCAATGCCCCTACACGGTGTTACAGCCCCACAAGCTCCAATGTTTAACTTTATCCTGGGGCTGTACAGTACCTCTCTCCTGGGGGCTGCAGTACTTTCTCCTGGGGGCTGTACAGTACCTCTCTCTCCTGGGGGCTGTACAGTACCTCTCCTCCTGGGGCTGTACAGCACCTCTCTCCTCCTGGGGGTGTACAGTACCTCTCTCTCCTGGGGCTGTACAGCACTTCTCTCCTGGGGCTGTACAGTACTTCTCTCCTGGGGGCTGTACAGTACCTCTCTCCTGGGGCTGCA
>NW_024724096.1:0-6133 GCF_018991925.1 Homarus americanus | reverse complement strand
TGGACTATGGGGGAGTTGATCCTGTAGGTGCAGCAGCAACAGCACGTGGTGGTGGTGGCCTGTGGGGGAGTTGATCCTGTAGGAGCAGCGGTAGGTGGTGGTGGACTGTGGCGGAGTTGATCCTGTAGGTGTAGCAGCAGCAGTTGGTGGTGGTGGACTGTGGGAGAGTTGATTCTGTAGGGGCAGGAGGAGGAGGTGGTGGACTGTGGAGGAGTTGATTCTGTAGATGCAGCAGCAGCAGGTGGTAGTGGTGGACTGGGGGGAGGTAATCCTGTAGGTGCAACAGCAGCAGGTGGTGGTGGTGGACTATGGGGGAGGTAATCCTGTAGGTGCAGCAGCAGCAGTAAGTGGTGGTAGTGGGCTGTGGGGAAGTTAATCCTCTAGGTGCAGCAGGTGGTGGCAGTGGACTATGGGGGAGGTGATCCTGTAGGTGCAGCATGAGCAGGTGATGGTGGTGGACTGTGGGGGAGTTGATCCTGTAGGTGCAGCAGCAGCAGCAGGTGGTGGTGGTGGCGGCCTGTAGGGGAATTGATCCTGAAGGTGCAGCTGCAGCAACAGCAGGTGGTGGCCTGTGAGGTAGGTGATCCTGTAGCTGCAGCATCAGCAACAGGTTGTGGTGGTTGACTGTGGTGGAGTTGATCCTGTAGGTGCAGCAGGAGCAGCAGTAGCAGGTGCTGGTATTGGGCTGTGGGGGAGTTGATCCTGTATTTGCAATGGCAGCAGGTGGTGATGGTGGACTGTGGGGGAGGTGATCTTGTAGGTACAGCCGCAGCAGCAGGTGGTGGTGGACTGTGGGGGAGGTGATCTTGTATGTGCAGCAGCAACAGCAGGATGGTGGTGGTGGACTGTGGGTGAGATGATCCTGTATTTGCAATGGCAGCAGGTGGTGATGGTGGACTGTGGGGGAGGTGATCTTGTAGGTACAGCCGCAGCTGCAGGTGGTGGTAGTGGACTGTGGGGGAGGTGATCCTGTAGGTGCAGCAGCAACAGCAGGATGGTGGTGATGGACTGTGGGGGAGTTGATCCTGTTGGTGCAGCAGCAGCAGTAGCAGCAGCAGGTGGTGGTGGACTGTGGGGGAGGTGATCCTGTAGGTGCAGTGGCAACAACACTGCTGGCAACAGCAGCAGCAGCAACAGCAACAGCAGTAGCAACACAGTGGTGGTGGCGGCGGCCTGTGGGGGAGTTGATCTTGTAGGTGCAGCACAAGGTGGTGGTGGTGGACTGTGGGGGAGAGTAATGCATGGGTGCAGCAGGGAGTGGTGGACTGTGGGGTAGTTGATCCTGTAGGTGCAGCTGCAGGTGGTGTGGACTGTGTGGGGAAAGAGTTGATGCCTTAGGTGCAGCAGCAGCAGCAACAATAGCAGCAGCAGCAGCAGGTGGTGGTAGTGGACTGTGGGGAGTTGATCCTGTAGGTGCAATGGCGGCAGGTGGTGATGGTGGACTGTGGGGAGGTGATCCTGTAGGTGCAGCAGCGGCAGGTGGTGGTGGACTGTGGTGGAGTTGATCCTGTAACAGGTGCATCAGCAGCAGCAACAACAACAACAACAACAACAACCTTAACAACAACAATAACATAAGCAGCAGCAGCAGCAGCAGGTGGTGGTAGTGGACTGTGGGGGAGTTGATCCTGTAGATGCAGCAGCAGTAGGTGATGGTAGTGGACTGTGGGGGAGTTGATCGTGTAGGTGCAGCCGCAGCATCAGGTGGTGGTAGTGGGCTTTCGGGGAGTTGATCCTGTAGGTGCAGCAGCAGCAACAACAACAACAACAACAGCAGCAGCAACAACAGCAGCAGGAGCAGCAGCAGCAGGTGGTGGTGGCTGCGGTCTGTGGGGGAGTTGATCCTGTAGGTGCAGCAGCAGGTGGTGGTCGTGGACTGTGGGGGAGGTAATCCTGTAGGTGCAGCAGCAGGGGATGGTGGACTGTGGGGTAGTAGATTCTGTAGGTGCAGCTGCAGAGTGGTGGTGGACTGTGGGAAAGTTGATGCCTTAGGTGCAGCAGCAACAGCAACAATAGCAGCAGCAGCAGCAGCAGGTGATGGTGGTAGTGGACTGTGGGGGAGTTGATCCTGTAGGTGCAATGGCGGCAGGTGGTGATGGTGGACTGTGGAGGGAGTTGATCCTGTAGGTGCAGCAGCAACAGCAGGTGGTGGTGGTGGACTGTGGAGGGAGTTGATCCTGTAGGTGCAGCAGCAACAGCAGGTGGTGGTGGTGGACTATGGGCGAGGTGATCCTGTAAGTGGAGCAGCAGAAGGTGGTGGTGGTGGTGGACTCTGGCGGGAGTTGATCCTGTAGGTGCAGCAGGTGGTGGTGGTGGACTGTGGGGGAGTTGATCCTGTAGGAGCAGCAGTAGCAGCAGCAGCAGGTGCTGGTGGTGGACTGTGGGGGAGTTGATCCTGTAGGTGCAACAGCAGGTGATGGTGGTGGACTGTGGGGGAGTTGATCCTGTAGGTGGAGCAACAGCAGGTGGTGATGGTGGACTGGTGAGGGAGGTGATCCTGTAGGCACAGTGGCAGCAGCAGGTGGTATTGGTGGTCTGTGGGGGAGGTGATCCTGTAGGTGCAGCAGCAACAGCAGGAAGTGGTGGTGGACTGTGGGGCAGTTGATCCTGTAGGTGCAGCAGCAACAACAACAACAACAGCAACAGCAGCAGCAGCAGTAGTTGGTGGTGGCGGCGGCCTGTGGGGGAGTTTATCCTGTAGCTGCAGCAGCAGGTGATGGTGGTAGTGGACTATGGGGGAGTTGATCCTGTAGGTGCAGTGGCGGCAGGTGGTGATGCTGGTCTGTTGGGGAGGTGATCCTGTAGGTGCAGCAGCAGTAGGTGGTGATGGTGGACTGTGGGGGAGTTGATCCTGTAGGTGCAGCAGCAGCAGCAGCAGCAGCAGCAGCAGCAGCAGCAGTAGTTGGTGGTGGCGGCGGCCTGTGGGGGAGTTGATCCTGTAGCTGCAGCATCAGCAACAGGTGGTGGTGGTTGACTGTGGGGAAGTTGATCCTGTAGGTGCAGCAGCAGCAGCAACAACAGCAGCAGCAGCAGCAGCAAGTGGTAGTAGTGGGCTGTGGGGAGTTGAACATAGAACATAAGAACATAGAATGGAGAAACTGCAGCGGGCCTATTGGCCCATACTGGGCAGTCCCGTTTACACCCAACCCCTATTGCTCATATGAGCATCCAACCTATGTTTGAAGCAATTCAGCGTATTCGAGTTAATGATGATATTTGGTAACTTGTTTCATTCATCCACTACTCTGTTTTCAAACCAGTGTTTACCTATTTCACGCCTAAATCTAAATTTGTCTAATTTAAAACCATTGTTACGAGTTCGCTCCTGGTTGGATAGTTTGAGTACCTTTGTAATGTCCCCTTTATTTAGCCCTGACTTCCACTTATACACCTCTATCAGGTCGCCCCTCGCTCTACGTCTCTCGAGGGAGTGCAAATTAAGATGCTTTAAACTGTCTCTATACTCAAGGTTCCTAATGCCCGGGATTAGTCTTGTCATTCTCCTCTGAATTCTTTCAGGATTCTATATCCATTCTGTAATACGGTGGCCAGAACTGAACTGCGTAATCAGGTGTATTAGTCTCACAGAGCAGATACAGTTTTTAGGATGACCTCGCTAGTCTTGTAACTAACACTCCTTTGTATGAACCGTGCTTCCTTATTAGCCTTGTTGCGAGCAAAAACACATTGTTTACTTGGCTTAAGGTTCCTACTTATCATTACTCCTAAATCTCTCTCGCAGTCGGATTTCTCTATGGCATCGTTGTTCATCTGGTATCTGGTTTCCCTGTTTACATCTCCTATACTGAGTACTTTACATTTGTCGACATTGAATTTCATCTGCCATTTTTCAGACCATTCGAAAAATTTGTTTAGATCTTCCTGTAGTTTTGCCCAGTCCTCGTCAGATTTGATAACGTCCTATTTTGGTGTCATCAGCAAATTTACTTATGTTGCTGTCTATGCCGATATCTATGTCGTTTATGTATATAATAAACAATAATGGTCAAAATGCTGAGCCTTGGGGAACTCACTTGTGACGTTAATGGGACTTAAGTGCCGTTAATGCTCCTCGCTGTTTCCTGTCCTGTAACCACGCCCTAATCCATTTAAGGATGTCTGATGCCATGAGCTTCTACCTTTCTAATTAGTCTTTCGTGGGGGACTCTGTCGAAGAGCTTTGCTAAAGTCAGATATACCCACATCATGTGCCCTCGTCCACCGATTCGAAAACTGATGAAAAGAATGTTAATAGATTAGTTAGACATGAACGTCCGCTTGTGAAGCCATGCTGGGAATCATTGATCAATCGGTGCTTCTCCAGGTGATTTCGAATAGAGAGTGAAATGATTGATTCCAGTAACTTGCCTACTATTGATGTTAGACTGATTGGGCGGTAGTGAGAGGATAGTGATCTATCCCCCTTCTTGAAAATCAGTATTACATTCGCTATCCTCCAGGATTCTGGTACTACACCTGTTTTTAAGGACATGTTAAACAACTTTGCTAAGGGCATACTAAGCTCTTCCTTACATTCCTTTAATACTCTGGCAAATATCTCATCAGGACCAGGTGACTTATTAGGCTTTAGTTTGTCTATTTGCTTACTAACATCGTTACTAGTCACTACTATCTCACTTAATTTGTTTTCTTCACTATCTCTGAATAGAGTCGGTGCCTCGGGTATCATGTTTAGATTTTCGGTGGTGAAAACTGTTGAAAAATAATTATTCAAATTATTGCTCATTTCTCCGTCGTTATCAGTGAGCTCGCCGGAGTCTGACCGTATTGGTCCAATCTTTTCTCGTGTTTTAGTTTGATACATTTGGTAGAATCCTTTGGGGTTTGTCTTCGCCTCCCTTGCTATCCTTACCTCATTATTCCTCTTTGCTTTCCTTATCTCGGTTTTAACTCTACTCGCCAATACCCTATAATAGTCCCGGAGGTGAATTTCGCCACGATTTATCCTTCAACCTATAGCCTTCCTTTGGCCAATGATGTTCTTTAAATAATTATTTATCCATTTAAGGTCATTGTTGTCTGATCTGAGTTTTTTGTATGGTATGTTCTGCCTTTGTGCATTAAGTAACTCACTATTTAAATTATCGTGGAACTCGGCAATCTCAGATCTCGTTATCAGGTCGGTGTCATCTGTCAGGTTCACGGCCAAGCACGACACCCCCTCTCTCAACTGCCTCTTTAAACTGTCAAAGTTTGCCCTTCTGAAATCTGGTACTTTAGTGGAATTTTCCTTACGTCTGCCCTGAAAATCTAACTGGAATCGAATTTCTTTGTGATCGCTGTTTGCAAGTTCGTTCCCTACCTGGACATTGCTAATGAGGTTTTCTCTGTTCGTCAGAACTAAATCCAGTATATTATTACCCCGTGTGGGTTCGGTTATATGTTGACTTAGGAAACAGTCCTGGATCGTCTCGAGAAAATCCTCTGATTCTGAGTTACCCGTAAGGACAGTCCAATCTATTTGGCCAAGGTTAAAGTCGCCTACTATACAGACTTTGTTGTGTATGGAAGCCCTGCGCATTTCATCCCAGATAAGTCGCTCATTGACACTATCAAGATTGAAGTCTATATTGCCTGTGATTAATTTTTCCCGACCGTCGCTTAATTCTATCAAATTGTTTCTGTATTCCTCTCAGTTTTTATTTCCTTATTTATTTCACACTTCAGATTATCCCTAACATAGATTGCTACTCCGCCTCCTTTCCTGGTCTGCCTATCGGTATGGAACAGTTTGTAACCCGCAATTTAGTATTCGACTGGTAATTCACGTGTGTCTAGGTTGATCCATGTTTCAGTGAATGCAATTATATCGATTTCTTCGGTACATACCAAGGCCTTAATATCATCCATTTTGTTTCTCATACTTCTACTGTTCGCGTAGTATACATTTAAGTTAGTGGTGTTCTGAGTCCTTCCCTTACCGCGTTTAGTTTTAAACTCCCTGTCTAATTTAGTTTTGTCATCATTCCTAACACTATTTCCCTGTAATCTTTCGCCTTGTTTACCCGCTCCCACTGCAGTCTCCTCCACCCCCCGTGCTCCTATGTTCTCTTAGCAGTTTAAAGACTTCGATATCTTTTGAACTGCCCCCTCTAGAGCCCCAGCCAGGGTT
>NW_024724095.1:0-4198 GCF_018991925.1 Homarus americanus | reverse complement strand
TTGGTGTGGCTGGTTCAGTTACACATTGCTACACTCCCAGTTACACCTCAAACACTCCCAGGTACACCTCTGACACTCCCAGGTACACCTCTGACACTTGTGTACCTCTGTCACTCTCTGATACACCTCTAACACTCCCAGTGCACCATACCCCACGCACACCGCTGACACTGCCAGTTACACCTCAGACACTGCCAGGTAGACCTCAGACACTGCCAGGTAGACCTCAGACACTCCCAGGTACACCTCTGACACTCCCAGGTACACCCCTGACACTCCCAGGTACACCTCTGACACTCCCAGGTACACCTATGATACTCCCAGGTACACCTCTGTCTCTCCCAGGTAATCCACTAACATTTCATGGTACACCTCTGACACTCCTATGTACACGTCCGACACTCCCAGGTACACCTCTGATACAACCAGGTACACCTCTGACACTCCCAGGTACACCTCTGACACTCCTAGGTACTCCTCTGTCACTCCCTGATACACCACTAACTCTCCCAGGTGCACCGCTGACACTCCCACGTACAACGCTGACACTGCCAGTTACACCCCAGACACTCCCAGGTACACCTCCGACACTCCAGGCACCTCTGACACCCCTGGTACACCTCTGAGCTGGAATTCCCAGGCATACCTCTCTGACACTCCCAGGTACACCTCCTGACACCCCAGGTACACCTCTGACACTCCCAGGTACCCAATGACATTCCGTGGTAGAGCGCTGACACTCCCGCAGGTACACGTCCACACTTCCAGTGAGATACACCCCTCTGATACCCCAGGTGCACCCCATACCCTAGGACACCTCAGACACCCCAGTACAATTCCCAGATACTCTCAGGCACACCCCAGACACCTCCAAAGGCCCCTGACACTCCCAGGTACACCTCCGACACTCCCAGGTACACCTCTGACACTCCCACGTACACCTCTCACACTCCCAGGTACACCTCTGACATTCCCAGGTACACCTCTGACACTCCCAGGTACTCCACTGAAATTCCCTGGTACAGCTCTGACACTCCCAGGTACACGTCCGACACTTCCAGATACACCTCTGACACTCCCAGGTACACCTCTGACACTCCCTGGTACACCTCCGATATTCCCAGGTACACCTCCGATATTGCTGGGTAACCTCTGACACTCCCAGGTACACCTTTGACACTCCCAGGTACTCCACTGACATTCCCTGGTACACCTCTGACACTCCCAGGTACACCGCTGACACTGCCAGGTACTCCTCCGACACCAGGCACTCCTGACTCTGGTGCGTACACTTCTCACAATCCCAGGTACACCTTCGACACTCCCAGGTACACCTCTGACACTCCCAGGTACACCTCTGACACTCCAAGGTACACCTCTGACACTGCCAGGTACACCTTTGACAATCCCAGGTACTCCTGTAACACTCCCAGGTACACCTCCGACACTCCCAGGTACACCTCTGACACTCATAGGTACACCTCCGATATTCCCAGGTACACCTCCGATATTCCCAGGTACACCTCTCACACTCGCTGCTACACCTCTCACACTCCCAGGTACTCCTGTGACACACCCTGGTACTTCTATGACACTCCCAGGTACACCTCAGACACTCCCAGGTACACCTCAGACACACCCAGGTACACCTCAGACACTCCCAGGCACACACCTCTGACACTCCCAGGTACACCGCTGACACTGCCATGTACACCTCCGACACTCCCAGATACACCGCTGACACCCCAGGTACACTCCTGACACCCCAGGTACACCTTGACACTCCCAGGCACACCCCCGACACTCCCAGGTACACCTCTGACACCCCAGGTACTCCACTGGACACTCCCTCTGGTACACCCCTGACACCCCAGGTACACCCCAGACACCCAAGGTACACCTCTGACACTCCCAGGTACTCCTCTTACACTCCCCATGTACACCTCTGTGACTCTCCCAGGTACACACCCCAGACACTCCCAGGTACACACATCTGACACCCCAGGTACACCTCTGACATTCCCAGGTACACCTCTGACACTCTCAGGAACACCTCCGACACTCCCAGGTACACCTCTGATACTCCCAGGTATACCTCTGATACTCCCAGGTACACCTCTGTCACTCCCAGGTACTCCACTGACATTCCCTGGTACACCTCTGACACTCCTAGGTACACGTCCGACACTCCCAGGTAAACCTCTGATACTCCCAGGTACACCTCTGACACTCCCAGGTACACCTCTGACACTCCCAGGTACACCTCTGACACTCCCAGGTACACCTCTGACACTTCTAGGTACTCCTCTGTCACTCCCTGATGCACCTCTAACATTCCCAGGTGCACCGCTGACACTCCCACGTACACCGCTGACACTGCCAGTTACACCTCAGACACTGCCAGGTACACCTCAGACACTGCCAGGTAGACCTCAGACACTCCCAGGTACACCTCTGACACTCCTAGGCACACCTCTGACACTCCCAGGTACACCTCAGACACTCCCAGGTACACCGCTGACACTCCCAAGTACACCTCTGATACTCCCAAGTACACCTCTGACACTCTCAGGTACACCTCCGACACTCCCAGGTACACCTCTGACACTCCCAGGTACACATCTGACACTCTCAGGTACACCTCTGCCACTTCCAGGTACACCTTTGACACTCCCAGGTACACCTCTGACACTCCCAGGTACACCTTGACACCCCCAGGCACACCTCCGACACTCCCAGGTACACCTCTGACACTCCCAGGAACACCTCTGACATTCCCAGGTACACCTCTGACACTCCCCAGGTACACCTTGACACTCCCAGGTACACCTCTGACACCCCAGGTACACCTCTGACCTCCCAGGTACACCTTGACACTCCCAGGTACTCCAACTGACATTCCCTGGTACACCTCTGACAGTCCCAGGTACAATGCTGACACTGCCAGGTACACGTCCGACACTCCCAGGTACACCTCCGACACTCCCAGGTACTCTTCTCACACTCCCAGGTACACCTCCGACACTCCCAAGTACACGTCCGACACTCCCAGATACACCTCTGACACTCCAAGGTACATCTATGACACTCCCAGGTCCACCGCTGACACTGCCAGGTACACCTCTGACAATCCCAGGTACACCTCTCATACTCCCAGGTACACCTCTTTCACTCCCAGGTACTCCACTGAAATTTCCTGGTACACCTTTGACACTCCTAGGTACACGTCCGACACTCCCAGGTACACCACTGATACTCCCAGGTACACCTCTGACACTCCCAGGTACACCTCTGACACTCCTAGGTATTCCTCTGTCACTCCCTAATACACCTCTAACACTCCCAGGTGCACCGCTGACACTCCCACGTACACCGCTGACACTGCCAGTTACACCTCAGACACTGCCAGTTACACCTCAGACACTGTCAGGTACACCCCAGACACTTCCAGGTACACCTCTGACACTCCCAGGTACACCTCTGACACTCCCTGGTACACCTCTGACACTCCCACGTACACCTCTGACACTCCCAGGTACACCTCTCCCAGTACCCCACTCCAGGTACTCACTAATTCCCTGGTCACCCTGACACTCCTGGCACCCAACACCCCCCCCCCCCCCAACCCTGACGCTCCCATGCTCCACTGCATCCTGGTCACCACACACCAGCCTCAACCTCGGAGTACACTCCGACACTCCCAGGTACACCTCAGACCTCAGGCCCCACTCCCAAGTCACCTCCGACTCCCAGGTACACACTCTGACACTCCCAGGCACCTCTGACACTCCAGGTACACCCTGACACTCCAGGTAGACCCCTCCCAAGTGCTCCGACACCCACACCCCTCCCAGGTACACCCAGACACTCCAGGCCCAGACCTCCACACTACACCCCTGGCCTCCCAGGTGCACCTCCACACTCCCAGGTACACCTCTAGACTCCCAGACACCCTCCACCCACACACACCTCCCCTACCCACCTCTGATACTGGTACCTCAGCACTCCCAGGTGCACCTCTGACCTCCCAGACCCCCACCCAGATACACCTCAAACACCCAGACACCCCAGACACTCCAGGTGCCGCTGACACTCCAGTTACACCAGACACTCCCAGGTACACCTCTGACACTCCCAGGGCCTCTACCACTCCAAGGTACACCTCTGACACTCCCAGGTACTCCAGACATTCTGGGCC
>NW_024724094.1:0-17985 GCF_018991925.1 Homarus americanus | reverse complement strand
TTTCTTTCTCTTTCCAGATATCCAAATTTGCTTTTGGTTAGTCGTGAATTATATTGGTAAGAAAAACCATCACTTTGTAAGATTATGCTGTGAGCTTTACATAAGTTATCGGGGGAATCTGGGACACATCGGAGGTACTGAAGAATTATGGTTAACTCGCTTGATATTGCTTTTGAGAGAGAGAGCTACCTCCTCCACCACACCACCACAATGCTGACCATCCTAGCTACCACACCACCATAACGTTGACCATTCTAGGTACCACACCACCCCATAACACTGACCATCCTAGCTTCCACACCACCACAGCGCTGGTCCCTCACACTTGAACTTAACTCACGGTAGTTTCTCCTCCTTTCAAGGGCATCACTGAGAAAAATCTAAGCCATCTGAGAGTGTTGAAGATACACCTCACCACCAAGGAGAAACACTTTATGTAACATAGTGTCCAATTCTCTATAATACGGACTGCTTTGTTTACGTGTGGCCGAGAAATAGTGCAGCGGGAGTGTGTTTAAAGATTCTCAGTTTACTGTTTATGAGTTTACTGAAATGTGAGACTAAAAAAGAATTATCTAAGAGCATCTTATAGTTGTTTGTAGATATACACGTTGTTTACTTATATATATATATATGTGTGTGGCTAAAATAAAACACGGGAGCCTTAGTGCCTGGCTATATACTACTGTTATACTAGAGAGAGAGAGAGAGAGAGAGGCAACATTTCCACCAAGACTCACATAAGAAACAGAAGGTTCAGTTTACAATCGAATTTCCAATAACAATCACAGTTAACGTTTTCTCAACCCGAGATTAAGCAGTTGTCATACCGAGTTATATACATATTTTGTTTCTGTATGATGATGATACCTGGTGTATGTGTGTGTGTGGGGGAGACAGCTCAAATTAAAACAATATATTTTAAGTACACTCTTTTTCCGTATTTAGATTAAAAAAAAAGCGACAACTTATGGATTGGAAATGTTTGAACATTATACTTATTAGTATATAATAATTGGTGGGAAAGGTCAAGTATGATTCGTCTATAAACACCGACGTCAACACTCAGGGTATCACCAGGTCAGTAGCACTAATTCTCACGGGTGAAAAATATAAAAAACAAAAGCTATAATTATATTCCTTTTCTGCAGGTTGTTGGTCTCTGGGGAAATTAGGAGTGATAAATGACTTTCATCAATTTATAGAGAACAGATGAAGGAATTCCCCGCCAGGTGAGATAACCTGACCATCTCTAATTAATGAAACCAACAGCCGCTCTTAATGGATTTATTGTCTGAACCAAAACAATTAAAGTGAAACAAGGATGAAGTCAATAGCCGTGGTCAATACCAGGTTTTAGAGGACAAAATCATAACACAGATTCACAAGTAGTGTGTGTGACGAAGTCAGTCATTCTCCCCAAAGTATTGATCATAACAACACCACACATCACCACCACCGAGTGACATTGAATGTAACAACTACAATAATTACTTTGAAATTAATTTAATTTAATAGTGCTTATTGGTTCACAATGAAGGGCATATTAACATAGTTCACCATTGTATAAACTAGCGAAGATATATATAAAGTTCTTATAATATCCGAGCAGGATAGGACTCGGAGCAACGGATTCAAGTTAGATAAGTTTAGGTTTAGGAGGGAGATAGGAAGGAACTGGTTCACAAATAGGGTGGTGGACGAGTGGGACAAGCTTAGCAACTTTGTAGTAAGTGTGGGAACTCTGGAAAGTTTCAAAAGGAGGCTAGATAGATTCATGGATGATAGAGAGCGGTAGTAACTCTCGACAGGAGCTGCCATGCACAGGCCAACCAGCCTATTACAGACTCCTTATTTTCTTATATATATATATATATATATATATACTGTATGGTGCATTATCTAGGTATATGCTGATAACCACAAGGAAAGAAGAAAACACGAAGTTCCCAAGCGCTTTCGTGTAATTCACATCTTCAGGGGTGAGTACAGACTAGAGAGAGTAATACAAATCAAGGTGTATATATACAGAGGAGGGTGAGACCAGGTCCACAATGGTCAGGTATTAGGTAATGACCCTACTAATCTTTAAATAGCACACAACGGTTGGTGGTCAGGTCAGATGGTCAAGTGACCCGGCCTTCTCACCTGATCACAAATCTTCTTAATTACAAAATTGTCCAGCTTGTACATGCCGTTACTCAAATTCATGTTGAATGCTTCGGTATGTTTAATAAGACTAGATTCTATGATGATCCTACTATCAATTGAATTACATGGTAATATTGAGGAGGCATTATCGAGTCAATGCAATGCTTGTTATCCTCAAATGAACAAACCGAGCATTGGATTCTGTATATCCTAACACTGTATTTGTATATATATATATATATATATATATATATATATATATATATATATATATATATATATATATATATATATATATATATATATATATATATATATATCTTGATAAAATCACACGGGAAAATGGAAACAACGGAGCAACTTAGCTTTCGTCTTTATTCAAGACATCTTCAGAGGCAACTGGATTACATGGACAGAGAGAGGCTTAAATATTCAGGGTGACCTTAAAAACATGAGGTCAGGTCATAATGATGTCATCCACTAATCCCCACACCAACACACACGTAGAGGAGCTTAAGAGAAGGGGGGGGTGACGTGACTAGTCAGGTCAGGTCAAAAATAAGGGACCCACAAAATAACTATCATACATCTAGATCAAAGGTTTTCAAAGCATTTTTAACCTTGGGCCACTGACAAATAAATTTATGTAACATATTATCAGTTTTGAACTGACCATCACTAAGGTTTATTGATTTTAATTCCTACAGTCTGTACTCACCCCTGAAGATGTGAATTACACGAAAGCGCTTGGGAACTTCGTGTTTTCTTTTTCCTTGTGGTTATCAGCATATACCTGGATCACGCGCACCTACAGTGATTTATTTGCATATATATATATATATATATATATATATATATATATATATATATATATATATATATATATATATATATATATATATATATATATATTTATTTATTTATTATTTCCTGTAGTAGTTTGAAAGTTCCTGATATTAGTAAAACTATTTCATTCAAAAACCTTGTACGAGCAATAGGTAACTGAGACGGCTATGGTGTTGATGAACGCCGATGAGACTACCTCCCTTGTACTCATTATTATCGGTGGGAAAACTAGGGTAAAGAAATTCATATAGCATCTAGTCGTCCAGTATTCCAAATGCCTTTCACTTAACTTACGATAATGGCCTCCCTGGGGTCCAAATAGTGACGCGTCCTTACCATGATGGTCAGCCAGCTCTCTCTCATCTCCGTGTAGTCTGGGAGAGGATTGCACTACCCCCGGCCACCTGCTACTTACCAGGAATGGGACGCTTGTCACTGTGTTAATACCAGGGGCAAATCCCGGGACTTGTAATTTGCTACAATTGTTGGGGTTTATGGTCACATTTGCAAATACTGTATTCAGCAGGCGAGGTGCGGACGTTGTTGAGGGGGGCGTGACTCTGTGCTGTACTGTACCGTACATGGCCTCCCACAGTGACCTCGACTGGTTACGGTAAGTGGGGAGCAACTCAACGATAGGGAGGCGGCAGTAGAGACCCACAAACACGCCCCGAACACAGTACTGTATAGTCTCCGAGGTGTCAAGGGGATGGTGTTACCATCTGGCATTATAGATATGATAATCCCGAGGTGCTCTCAGTCCACCTAGCTGTAATTGGGGAAGTGAAGGCCGTTGAGTGCAGTCTTGGCTACACGGCCTCCTTTACTTTCCGAAGACATGCTATGTAGTGTGCCGTATCCACACTGTCCCTAACTGGCAGCCATGTCTATGGGACTCACTATCACTTTTTCACAATTGAGTAACAACTCGAACACCTTCAGACAATCGCTCTTCTTAGGCAAAGGGTGGTCAGGCAGGAGCCCGACAGCTGCCACAGATCGCTGGACTTTAATGTAGCACAAAATGTCCGACACAGCTTACACGAAACAGATGACGATCCAAACATTTTCAGTTCGTAATTCGCTAATCCGTGGCCAACTGAGCTTTAGCGTGAAGTGCTCTTAAAACTCCACATACCTGCCGCCTCGCATGCTGTAAAAACATACAATGCTCCGGAAAACGCACCAAATATTTTGTAAACGACTCTAAAGTATTTTAACGAGGGTTTTACATCATCAGTAAACAGAAAGGTATTAAACCTTCAGCAAACATTGTATATGCATACTGCATGAAATATGACCTATAATGTTGTTAACACTGAACAAACTGAAAAAGACTTAAAAGAATAATATTTCTTTTTGCAACCGACCTTTTTACACATCACTTTAGCTCGTGTTGTTATACAATACTGTTGTTAGGGTAATGTTTTAATATTTGCAAGACGAATGTGAATTTCTTTCCATCCGGTATAACTTACTGTACACTCCCATACTTAGTGTACATTATGTAAGAGAAAATAAACAGTTATAAACAGTAAGATAAACAATAAAAGTAAAAGTAAATTGTCCTTTTACAGATAAAGTTTACTGCAACACGAGGCAACTTCACTCAGCTGATCGTACGCGGGTGGACGGTGAGGCGAAGGAGTTCTTCTCTGGCTGGTTCACACGGGGATGATGATTACTGTCTTCCTGTGTATCGTCTGCTCTGCCTCCTCCTTATTTCCACTTTCACCGGTATTGTTTTTTCTTTCTGTTTTCGATTTTGTTTTATTATCTGTATTTTTAACTAAATATTTTCCAGATATTTTGGTTATCTAATACTTTCAAATATGTGAAATTTGGATATATGAGATAGCGCTGAGACAAGGGCGTTAAGGCCGATGTAACCCATATATAGGGTCACAGTTAGCCATGACTAGTTCTCCATAATGCCCACACACCCATAGTACCCACACACTATCCACACACTACCTACACACTCACACAAGGATATACAGTGAAATAAACTGCTGTACCTAAATATTATGTAACTCAAAATATATTCCCAAAACAGCACGTTTACAGTTGAAAATAATAAAAGCATAAATAATACAAACAAAATCAATTAATATGTTTTTTATTATTTTTATATATCAGAAATGTTGGGTCAACGCTTCTTGTTGTTCTTTGTCTTTTTCCCAGTGAAGATGTAGTCTCCCCATGGCAGGTACTGGTCCTTTTGTACATGGCAGAAAGTGGTAGTTTCCTTCTTCTTGTTGTTGTTTTGAGGTTTAGTGTGCTTTGTGGTCTGCAGTTTGTTAGATCGGGGGCCCTTCTCCTTCACCTGGCAAGGCTTCACCTCAACCTTTGAAACTTTTGTTACAGTGCGTCGGAACACCATTGTGATTTACTGACACTAACAGCTCTCTCACTGAGGTCAAATCAAAATTTGACCATACAGAAAGAATTACGGTTTAATAAGGTTGGAATTTAAAGAAATTGACAACAAAATGAAGCTCTGTTTATCACTATAGTGTTGAGGACTGGTGTTTGTAGAGATGATGGATGGTGTTATAATATGTAGTGATGATGGATGGTGTTATATTTAGTGATGAAGGCTGGCGTTATATGTAGTAATGATGGATGGTGTTATATGTAGTGATGATAGGAGGGTAATATATGTAGTGATGATGGATGGTGTTATATATAGTGATGATGCATGATGATATATGTAGTGATGATGGTTGGTGTTATATGTAGTGATGCTGGATGGTGTTATATGTAGTGATGATGGATAGAGTTATATGTAGTGATGATGGATGATGTTATATGTAGTGATGATGGGTGGTGTTATATGTAGTGATGTTGGATGGTGTTATATGTAGTGATGATGGATGATATTATATGTAGTGATGATAGGATGGTTCTATATGTAGTGATGGATGGTGTTATATGTAGTGATGATGGATGATGTTATATGTAGTGATGATAGGATGGTTTTATATGTAGTGATGATGGATAGAGTTATATGTAGTGATGATGGATGATGTTATATGTAGTGATGATGGGTGGTGTTATATGTAGTGATGTTGGATGGTGTTATATGTAGTGATGATGGATGTTATTATATGTAGTGATGATAGGTTGGTTTTATATGTAGTGATGATGGATGGTGTTATATGTAGTGATGATGCATGATGTTATATGTAGTGATGATAGGTGGTGTTATATGTAGTGATGCTGGATGGTGTCTTATGTAGTGATGATGGATGGAGTTATATGTAGTGATGATGGATGATGTTATATGTAGTGATGATGGTTGGTGTTATATGTAGTGATGTCGGATGGTGTTATATGTCGTGATGGATGGTTCTATATGTAGTGATGGTGGATGGTGTTATATGTAGTGATGATGGATCGTGTTATATGTAGTGATGATGGATAGTGTTATATGTAGTGATGATGATGGATGGTGTTATAAGTAGTGATGATGGATGTTATATGTAGTGATGAAGGATGGTGTTAGTGAAGATTGTGAAGTGAGATGTAGTGAAGATTGTGAAGTGAGATGTAGTGAAGATTGTGAAGTGAGATGTGGTGAAGATTGTGAAGTGAGATGTAGTGAAGATTGTGAAGTGAGATGTAGTGAAGATTGTGAAGTGAGATGTAGTGAGAATGTTGTATGAAGATTGTGAAGAGAGATGTAGTGAAGATTGTGAAGTGAGATGTAGTGAAGATTGTGAAGTGAGATGTGGTAAAGATTGTGAAGTGAGATGTAGTGAATATTGTGAAGTAGATGTAGTGAAGATTGTGAAGTGACATGTAGTGAAGATTGTGAAGTGAGATGTAGTGAAGATTGTGAAGTGAGATGTAGTGAAGATTGTGAAGTGAGATGTAGTGAAGATTGTGAAGTGAGATGTGGTGAAGATTGTGGAGTGAGATGTAGTGAAGATTGTGAAGTGAGATGTAGTGAAGATTGTGAAGTGAGATGTGGTGAAGATTGTGAAGTGAGATGTAGTGAAGATTGTGAAGTGTGATGTAGTGAAGATTGTGAAGTGAGATGTAGTGAAGATTGAGAAGTGAGATGTGGTGAAGATTGTGAAGTGAGATGTAGTGAAGATTGTGAAGTGAGATGTAGTGAAGATTGTGAAGTGAGATGTAGTGAAGGTTGTGAAGTGAGATGCAGTGAAGATTGTGAAGTGAGATGTAGTGAAGATTGTGAAGTGAGATGTGGTGAAGATTATGAAGTGAGATGTAGTGAAGATTGTGAAGTGAGATGTAGTGAAGATTGTGAAGTAAGATGTGGTAAAGATTGTGGAGTAAGATGTGGTAAAGATTGTGAAGTGAGATGTAGTGAAGATTGTGAAGTGAGATGTAGTGAAGATTGTGAAGTGAGATGTAGTGAAGATTGTGAAGTGAGATGTAGTGAAGATTGTGAAGTGAGATGTAGTGAAGATTGTGGAGTGAGATGTAGTGAAGATTGTGAAGTGAGATATAGTGAAGATTGTGAAGTGAGATGTAGTGAAGATTGTGAAGTGAGATGTAGTGAAGATTGTGAAGTAAGATTATAAAGTAAACTGTAGTAAGTGAGGTTAAACGAACGCGGGTTATTCTGTAGTGTATCCGTGTCTTGTTAACGTGGAACCAACATGGCGGTGGTTCTCAATATAGATACGTTATTTTGCTGGGAATTTCTGTCAAAACGAAATATGAATCAACCATATTTAGCCTAAATTAACCTAGCGGCTTTATTATATATTCTAAGATGTTTAAGTTGGATAGATCAGATCAGGTTAGGTTAAGTCAGGTTGGGTTAGGTTAGGTTAGTTTTGTTAATTTTGCCACTTAGAGGCTAGTTTATTGTGCCCCCATACTCATCCTGTGAGCGGTAGCGCAAAGAGATTACAAAGTGGTGTTAGATGAGGTAGGTGGTTAAGTTAAGTTTCAATAGGTTAGGTTAGATTACGTCAGGTTGGGTTAAGTTAGGTTAGGTAGGTAATAAGTAGATAGGTTACGGTCGGTAGGTGGGAAAGTTAGGTTTGATTAGGTTAGCTTATGTCAGACTGGGAGGTTAGGTTCGATTATGTCAGGTTAGGTTCGATTATGTCAGGTTAGGTTAGATTACGTCAGGTTAGGTTAGATTACGTCAGGTTAGGTTAAATTACGTCAGGTTAGGTTAGATTATGTCAGGTTAGGTTCGATTATGTCAGGTTAGGTTCGATTATGTCAGGTTAGGTTAGATTACATCAGGTTAGGTTAGATTATGTCAGGTTAGGTTAGATTATGTCAGGTTAGGTTAGATTATGTCAGGTTAGGTTAGATTATGTCATGTTAGGTTAGATTATGTCAGGTTAGGTTAGATTACGTCAGGTTAGGTTAGATTATGTCAGGTTAGGTTAGATTATGTCAGGTTAGGTAAGTAGGTGGAGGTGGGTAAAAAAGGTTAGGTTAGGTCGGCAGGTTTTAGTGTAGGAGCTTAAGTAATCCCGTAAAAATTTCATGTTAATTTTTGACACCATACATCGTAATAATCCTTATAAACTATGTTAAGGAACTGTGGTGTAATTTTTTCTGAACAGTTTATTATAAGTTTTATGCCATTAAAGAAGTTTTATCAAAGAGCGGCGTAATGAACCACAGACGTATTACCATTAAGTCCTAAGTAACTTAAAACATGACTAATAACCTATGAACATGTAGTATTATATGATTACAATTTAACATAATATATTATGAATGCTGTTATAATATCTTAAGTGTGTTACAAACATGGCTGCTCATATATGCCATCCTGTCTCTGGCAAAGAAGAGATTGCAGTAAGTAAAATTAATTGCTTAAGACAAATACTGGAAATTAAACTTATACATATTACCATTATCTGAAAAGCTTAGAACCACCGTTTTATATTTATTAAAAGTTTGTAGTGTTATACATCATGTGTATACAAGTCACAAGTTATTATTTTCGACATTGCTTCAGTCCTCGTCATCAGAGTCTTCTGTGTACAACAGATTCCTTCACCTTGTTTAGGCATTTCTCATCATCTGCTTGACAGTTACACATCTCGGTGCATGCCATGCTATTCTTTCTGATTCTTTCCGTATGAACATGACAATGATCCACATTTCCTGACGCCACATCCACATTTAACAAGTTCTGTGATTGCTTCTGGAGCTGGTGGTTGGTCTGGTATTACTAGTATGAAACAGTCATTGTCAATCTTCCCTGCCATGCTCTAATTGTGAAAGCATTTTACTGTCTGCATCACAAGACCACAGAAGAGCTTGATACCTTCCTCTCAATATATGATACTTTAGAGTTGCTGCAGTCGCTGGTAGTTCTCCAGCTTCTGCCTGCATTATCTTGAAGAGATGCCATCTAAGTTTTGACAGTTTAGTGAGTCATTCGTGGACAGTAGAGCTTAAATACAAATTCCTCTAGACCAATATACATGTCTGCTGGAGGGCATTTGGTCTACTCAGCATCTTGAATGCATCTAGGACTTTTGTGTTAGATTTCATCAAAGTGCTCCAACATGCTTTCTTTCCTTTGCCAACAAATTTTCCAATGCAGTCAGATCCTGTGAAGGCATGGAAACCTGTAAGGCTCTCTGCCCAATGTGTCGTCACTCACCAGTTCCTGTTAGCATACTTGTATTTTCTCCAAGTTGAGGCTGCTTTAATATGCCAAACACATCAGTGTCTGGTGACTTGACATGTACAGTGCTGCCCTTCTGTGATGCATATACTGTATGTCCTGCTTAAGTTCTATAACTTGTGATAGCAATTTGATGGTTGAAGTCTTATTTGCTGCTTTCCACGACAGAAGATTAACCTTGGACAGCTTTTCCCAGATGCTCAATGGACCAACAATACGTTCCTTGACAAAATTTTCATAATTTTGTCTTCCAACTTCATATGCACATAGATTGTCATATTTGGTATTTTCTGGCATTACAGCTCCAGTTACCAAGTTTATAAGAGCATCATTTTCCTGGGATTACAGTCGCCAATAACATTGTGTAGCTTCTGTACATCAGCATATTGACAGCTGACAATAGCTGTAGAGAGCTCATGGTGTTCTGTTCTTTTGTAATCTCTATGAGTTTGATATTTTATGTAATGAACTTAATTTGAAAACCCAAATGGTAGTATATGATCTTTTATCACCTTAGACACTCTGTGCGTCATGCCTCTCAAGTGATTTTTTCCTCTCTTACTTCTCTGGACAAATACGACCTTTATCCCATCAGAAAAAATATCACCATATATTTTCTTAATCTACAGGTGCCAAAGTTTAAAATGACGGATGGTGTTAAAAATTAACCTGAAATTTTTACGTGACCACATATTGTCTTGTTGAGTTTCTGAGAGAACTTCACGGCTAAATAGCGCCTCTGTATTGATAGCCGGTACATGTCGTAATATCCACCGCTCATAGTTAAATCTTTATGTCCGTTTATTTTGTCCTAATTTAAGTATCAAAGAGTGTTTTCATTTTCAAGTATCTTAAGTATCTTTTTTCCTCACTCTTAAGTATCTAAGTATGATTTTTTTTCATTTTTAAGTAACTAACCATATTTTTGTTTTCATTATAAAATGTGATTGATATAGACAACAGAAGTAAATATCAGCTGGAGGTCGTAAACGAAGCTGATGTGAAGTATTTTGACTCACTGTTCCCACGAACTAATTGCTTCTCTGGTTTATACCGAAGAAATAAAACCGTCAACGAACCATCCGATTCAAATGTGTCTTAGGCGATACAGGGTGTTTAGGCGTCATTCTGATACCAAGAATGACTTTGTGTACTGTGGTGAAGCTGGGGGTAGGATAGGGTTGGGTTGGGTTGGGATGGGTTAGGATTACGCATGTGTGGGTATATTCTGTCGCATTTTATAGGTATCTTGCGTCTTTCTCTTTATTCATTCTTTATCATGAGTATCTGTGCCTATTAATACACCACCTCGCAGGATAGTGGAAGAGGAATGGATAGTAACGAGATAATATTCTTCTTACATATACCTTAACTTGATTACAGGTAACACCAGGTAGAAGTTACGTGACTCTTAAGAGTTTTCCTCGACTTGGCTGATTCAACTGTAAGACTTGCTGTATTTATCCTTATTAAAATCCTCCACCTGTAAGACCTTCCACTTGTAAGACTCTCCACCTGTAAGACCCTCCACTTGTAAGACTCTCCACTTGTAAAACCCTTTATGGATTTGAAATACCTTCTCGTCTTGACTCCACTAGTACTGTACACACCCTCTCTAGCCTTAGTTTACAGTAATGTTGAAGTATATAATGAAGACTCACAGCTCATGGGTTAGAAAACAAAAGATGTTTGTTTTATTTATTTATTTATTTATTTATTTATTTATTTATAGCTTATTTTAGAATCCCTAAAGGAAAGTTAGAACAAAAGGGCTGACGGGACTCACAAGCGGGCGATGTTTACAGTATGACCAAGAATAAAAAAAATAAATGAAAAATAAAAATAAATAAATCGTAAATTGGTATTGTTTCCTCCAGGGGCAATTATAAGTACAAAATACCTCCAGCAGTAACGATCATAGCCACGTAGATAGAGTCAACCAGGTAGAGATTGATATAGATGCATTACCTGGAGTTAGTGGGTTGCAGGGCCTCCCACACGATAACAATATTAAAGGTGTTTTTTCCTTCTGTTTGTGGCACTTGAGGTGTTTAGGTTAGGTTTAATTAAAATGGTTTAGTTATAATAGTTATATTACGATAAGTTAAGTTGAATTTAGAAGTTTTGATTTGCATATATCGTGTTTTAGAAGGATTTGTTAGCTAATAAGTTTAATTTGGATAAGTTTAGTTTAATTTAGATCATTTGATTTTACAAGGTCGTATTATAATGACTGGGAACCATATAGAAAACTGTTAGAGAAGTAAATATTTCTACGGCAGTGAATGAGTAAGTCAATAAGTGGTGTATAGAGCTGCTGACGCAACTTAAACGGTATATACTGTACATTATATGTTATCAGAGCTTTTCTGTTGTGGCCGCCGCAACCGCCTGGCTAAAGGCAAGGCGTCTTACTGCTCATGTGAAGATTATATCTTCCTAGTTTATTTTAACCTCCTCAAGATACCCAAGTACCTGGCACTGCTCTTTGACCTGACTCCCACCCGACTCACCCTCCTACTCCCAACACACCTCCTCATACTCCCACACTCCTGCACCCTGTACTCACCTCCCATTCTCCCACGCTCCTACTAACTCAACCCAATCTAACTTCCCAAGGTAGCGCGTTAGGTTAATCATTAGCTGAAATAAGCTGGGAGGGTTAATCTCAAAAATCTATCTTAATTAAATAACAATTTTGGTCAGGTGAGGCCTCCTCTCCTTACTCACTGCAGCAGGAGGAGGAGGGACTTCAAGCATCGTCTACAGACGAGATCACTGCTGTCAACCAAGGCAGAGATATATTGAACACTTTTAGTTACCTCAGCGCTTTTCGGCTAGAACACATCTTAACACCATAAGACTATTTGCCTCAATACAATAATACAGTAATTGATTATTGTATTCTAATAAAATTTACGGTGTATCTTGTGAACCAGATTTATTGTTTGACCTTAGTGAATGAGAAACTGGTTGAGGTGTATTGTGGTAAACATCCTTAAGAGCAGCTCTGTGTGTTCTTACGACCTCAAAGTAACACAAAAGGTAGCCAATATCTACCCTTGATCAGTCACTTTATGTAGATGTCAATTGTGTCATTTTTTCTAGACTTAGTGCCCCCTGGAGGAGAAAGTAAATACAATGTTGATATATTTTGGTCACAACACACACTAGTAGATTATTTTTCCTTTTTAACTAAATAATTAACACTATGAAGCTAACTAATTATATAACTCAAAGATGGTAACCAATATGGCGTCGATATTATTCACATACTCTATGATAAATAGATGTATTGTCTGTTTAATTTTAGGGAAGAATTTAATTTATAAACTTTTGAGAATCTGGATACAGGAGTTTTGTCTTTGTGTGTGTGTGTGTGGTGATGATGACGCATACTTTCCTCTGCAGTGAAAAAAATATCTTGACATTGCAAAGTTTAACTGTAAGCTGAAGGAACGTTTGTAATGTGACTTGTTATGTGAAATTGTAACTTGAAATTCTTTGTGAAAAAATATTTCCCTATAAAGTTTGGCAGTAAATGAAGTATTACATCAATGTGTAACTTGTAGTTCCTTGTGGAGTAATTACCTATGTGGACGATACAGCTACTCCAGGGTGTAAGACCTAGAGTAGAAAGTCTTAAGACCTTACCTGAGGTTGAAAGACTCTTATAGTGGAACGTCTTAGGTATTGAAACTTTAATTACAGTAAATAAAATATAATCTACCTAAATATTCCTTCACCTGGCGACAACTAATGATACAGGTGGTGTAATAGCTCTTTAAAATTCCTCCGTTTGATATAATAATGACCACACATGAACTTATAATGTGCAATATCTTGATAACACATTAGCTGCAACATTACACATAGTCCAGTGTATGTGTAGTGAGGGACATCTACCTAAATGAGTTACAGAATGTGGAGTTGAGGCAAAAAAAAGTTGGGACATGTTTGAGATCATCAGTTGAGCCAAACGTTTATACTCAATATTGTTTTAATGGTATTTTAGAGCGACCGAAAATGTAAACAAAATGGCCGGCTAGGTGACACATACCTTACAAGAAATAAACATGAGAACGAACACACACACACACACACACACACACACACACACACACACACACACACACACACACACACACACACACACACTCCAGTTTTACCCACATTATCACCAAACTATCGGCATACCTGGTCGGTGGACACCTGCCTCCTCTTCCTCCTCCTCACCTTGCTAATATGCTAATATGCTAATATGCTCTGGTATGTTCCAGTCTATTTAAGATATGCTCCCATCTATCTTAAAGAGCTTATGCTAGGTTGGTCTGATATGCTCTTCAAAGACTATGCTGATATACTCTTGTCATCTGATATGCCATTATGTTCATATCACTCTAAAGGATATACTAATATGTTCTGATATGTTGGTATGGTTCTGTCTCTCAGAGGGTGTGCTGATGTACTATAAGAGCATATGGGGTATGCTGATATACTTGGTTATGTAGCTAGGCTCATATCTCTCTTACAGGGTATGCTAATATACCCTGATATGCTTGCATCTATCTCTGAGCGTATACTGGTTGACTGTAATGACATAAGAGATATGCTGGTATGCTTCTAAGGGAATATGTTAACATACTCTAATAATAATTTGAAATGAGGTTAGCTATACCTTAGATTCAGGGGATATACTGATATGATATGAATTAACCTAGAAGTATACTGATATGTTCTCAAGGCATTCAGGGGATCTGTTAGTATGCTTCGACATACTTTCGGAACAAGGTAAACTGGACCTTCAGAAGATAGGGTGATATGCTGACATATTCTGATGGATCTAAGAGAGAGTGGAAGACTATGAGAGCTAGTTAATATACTCAGGTATGTTGATATCCCTTCATGGCACTTGGGATATATGGTAATATACTCCGATGTGTCTCTTTGGATATACTGATATGCCACTAATGGGTCCCCAGAAAGCAGGAGACAAGTTGATCTGCTTCGAGGACACTAATCTGTATAATGATTTTTTCCCTGACTGTTAAGAAGTATACTGGTATATTTCAAATGTTGCTTAGTATTATAGTATACTTTGGGCTGTTCTGAACATATTTCACAGCTGATTTTCAGAAATATATGCTGCTGTCACTGGCTTGTTTATTCCGGAGACATTGATTATACTTTGAGTATGTTGATATGCTTTGTTACCAGTCAAGGAATATGCTGATATGTTCTGACACTTCTCAGTGATTACCCTGATATACTTAGATACCTGACAGTATTTATTGGAGTATAGTGTCCTATACTCTGATGTCATTCTAGTGATATGCTGATGAGCTGACATACCGCTTTATGTAACTGTGATATATTGAATCATATACATCCATTCCTCACGCTTAATATATATGATATTCTAAACAATGCCGATATTATTTATGTTATACCCTGATTATATACTAACATACTACAGTGTCATTTATAGTGTATGATATTAAACATTCGGGGTATACTTTGAGGTTATTTAGAGAATATGATGGCAAACGGTGATATACTCTGATGCCATATTTGGTATACACAGATATATTGATATAATTTATATAATATACCGATAGATATAACTAAATATCTGTGAAGTAAATCCTGTACTTTTTGATATACCATTCAGGGTGAAGGTATGCTAATATACCACGATAGCACCCGTCTTTCAGCGCTAATATACCCTGATGGCACACTTAACATCCTGGCGCCGGTCGTGGGGTATACTGATATGCTAAAGTCTTCTTCATCTTCTAATATCTCGACTTCAGCTTCGTAAACTGTGATTACTTAAACGTATTTAACGCTCGTTTACGTAACTTTTTTGTAGAATAAATGAATGTATATCCGGGTTCTTCTGTTTCTTTGTCCATCTGATGTTTGCGTCCATGTTGAGGAGAACCACTTAGCAGGGCTCGCATTTTCCCATAATGTGTTCCCTCAAGTTCCATAATTTGCACTTAGTGAAGCCACGATATCCCGCGTTATGTTGCCCGTCTTACTTCCTTCTGGGTTATGTGTCTTAAGTTGGTGAAAAATTAAATTAAGGCTGAATTATTGTTAAATGTTAAGGTATTATAGTACTTGTCTGTCGTGTTGTTAATATAACATAGTTTCACCAGCAGTATGTACTCAAGAGCTTATTAACATCGTTGACGAGTCAGAGCCGCAACACTGAACCAATCTATATGAACATTAACACAAAAAATAAATTGTTACATTACATCGACTATCAAGACATAACTTACAATACAAATTAATAAATAATTGTACCAGGCAGATAAAAATATTAGTTACAAAAATTATGAAAATAGTCTTAATGTTCACGCCAGAACTTACCCCATAACAAAAGCCATACAACATTTTCCCAGTTAAGACTTCGTTAAATACAATCTCAAACTCCTTCTCAGAAACTGTGTGTTGGTGGTGTGCCACGTGTGGTGTGTGTGTGTAACAGCACCTTTGATTTATACAAATATTCACCTAAATGAATAACACCAAGTAATTCACCATGTTATTCACGACTCTTAGATCACTTGGCTTGCGTCTCTCAAAAGGTCGAGCCAGGGTCAGCTGATTCAGTAAACACCGCTCACATTATTAGGGACCTGCCACACTTTGCCATAAACAGATAAATTGTACCGGGAATTTTCCCCCCACACACTCATCATTGTCACTTTATGTAACTTGCTGACAAAACCCATGACCCTTCAGGCCTTTTACGCCCTTAATGCATGAGTCATAAAGGCAAGCATGAACTCCGCATGCTTCCCAGTTGGGCACTGTAAACGCTTCTGCGCTTCACCTTGCACAGGATGTAAGGGGGTGCCCAATAAACTAGCCCCTCGTGGGCAATCTGTAATCACTACCACTGTCTCGCGGCCCAGAGTAGTAGTTGGACATATCACTAGACAGGGAAATTCACACTTAACACAAGTGTTATCTCAAGGTCATATTCACAACACTTCCCTGGACAGAATTCATAATCTATTTTCTCATATTACATCTGTGTGTATACCTGCTACTAGATAAACAGAAAATGCCAAGAAGTGTTTACATCAAGCGCTGCCACTTAAGAGTTCCAAGAACTAAATTAAAACAATTAGTGTGTGTGTGTGCATGGTGTGAGTGTGCATGGTGTGTGTGTGTGTGAGTGTGCATGGTGTGTGTGTGTGCATTGTGTGTGTGTGTGTGTGTGTATATGGTGTGTGTTTGTTTGTTTGTATGGTGTGTGCATGGTGTGTGTGTGTGTGTGTGTGTATGTGTGTATGGTGTGTGTATGTGTATGGTGTGTGTATGTATGGTGTGTGTGTGTGTGTGTGTGTGTGTATGTGTGTGTATGGTTTGTGCATGTACGGTGTGTGTATGGGTGTGTGTGATTGTGCATGGTGAGTGTGTGACTGTGTATGGGGTGAGTGTGTGTGTGTGTGTGTGTTTCCATTGCCATGAGGATATCATACAATTCTTAAAGCACTGGTCACATGGGCGCATTTTTTTTTAGCAATTTCTTGCCGGAAAGTTATTTCGAGCAATTTTCGAGAAATTCGAGCAAGTTTTTGAAGCATTTTTATTGACAATCGTGATAGTCAATTTCTTGACTATTTCGAGCAAGATTATCGGTTCAAAACCCGGTTAATACCATATTTAATGACACGAAGCTTATTTATCGAGTATTTACCTTGGCTATATATAACATAGATCAATAACATTATGTATAAAATGCACAAACAGTTTTTTACGACACACTGAGTTTCTTATTTGGGTGGTGTTTTGGCGTGTTTGTTTACAAAACACAAGCCCATACAGCCGGTCATTCTCCACACACTAACAACCCTCCCTACTGTAACTACGATAGTTGAACCAGTCTATATTAAACACTCGTTCCTCCTCCTCGCCAGCCACTTACGAGTCCCCAATAGTTTTTCTTCGCTTTCTCTCATTTCTTTTAATAATAACAATAATACCAAGGATAGCTGCTGCGTCGTCTGCATTGTTGTTGTGATGTTCCGTCTCCCTTCTACTCGCACAGCGGCGTTAACTTTTTTTTCTTGCTGTAGTAACTGAACCAAGAGCCACTCGTGTGACCACATTTGGAAGAAATTACCCGTAATTTCTTGCTCCAAATTAATTGCTCATCAAAGGGATCGTGTGACCGTAACTTAAGTCACCCTTTAAGAAAAACTGTAAATACTGATTCACAAAACTTAAGGATAATTTCTGACTTGGAACCATCAGTGTAATGCAGAAAACAGTTATTGTATTCTAAAACCTACCCAAGAAATCTTTTACCCACTTACGATATAATT
>NW_024724093.1:0-15839 GCF_018991925.1 Homarus americanus | reverse complement strand
CACACACACACACACACACACACACACACACACACCCACCCACACCAGTTTTACCCACATTATCACCAGACTATCGGCATACCTGGTCGGTGGACACCTGCCTCCTCCTCCTCCTCACCTTGCTGAACCTGCCCTGCCCCGAGTGTACACATACTAAGATGATTTATAGGTGTGTGTGTATCTGCGTGTATGTTTTCATTTGTGTTTTAAATGTTTTTATGTATGTTTTCATTTGTGTTTTAAATGTTTTTATGTATGTTTTTATGTGTGTATGTTTATGTACGTGCGTGTTTTGAGTGTGTGTCAATTACTTGCTCGTAACCACACCAATAAAATTCCCTTTGAAAGTCTTGCCAATGGTTTTATGACACTAACTGACAATGTTATTTTTTATCAAGAGAATAAAATTGAGTCTTTAATGCTTACTATGTTTGTTTTGTTTTTTTGTCGTTTATGATCTTTTTTTTACTGATAATAAGGAAAGAAACATGTGAAGTAAATGAGTGATAATCTTGGGTGTAGAATAACTAGGAAAAAAGATAAGAGAAAGTGTGGACAGGAGAAGGAAAATATGATGAATGAAGAGAGAGAGAGAGAGAGAGAGAGAGAGAGAGAGAGAGAGAGAGAGAGAGTAAAACAAAAGACAAACTAACAAAAATAAAATTATCAACAAACTTTCTCAACACAACAACAACAATACTAAACTCTATTTATTCATTAGATATCACAGTAATACACCTGGTTATTACTTATACACACACATCTCTGTATTGCGTTATGGAGAGTGCAGAGGAAAAAAAATATTCTGGACCTGCGCGGCATTCGTCCGGAGGTGCGCTGGATAGTCAATACCATGAGAACGGAGGAGGAAGGAGAATTGAAGGGGGTTGAAGGGAGGGGGGAGGAGAGGGGGGTGGTGTAGGGGGAGTAAAGGGAAGGGGTTGAATTAGTGTCCAATATTGAGGGTTTTTTTATTATTTTATCTTACATACAGCTACAATGCTTATGGGGTACTTTTTGTTGTGGCCAGCTTAGGATTTTTAGTTGATTTAGTTTATTTAATTTATTTTTATACGACAGATCATACATCCATATTGACTCATGATCCCTTCATTACCTACTTCCCTTAACCCTTAAACACCCCCTTCCTTCCGTCCCATCCTCTACCCCCCTCTCCCCACCCCAGAATGCGCAGTTTAGAGAGGCCGCCCATAAAAGGTTTAGCCCTGTTGTGGCTGTAGTGTTATGTATTTTGTATTTGTATTTATGCTGTTATTTTGTTTACTGTAGACGGTAATTAGATTGGATAATGCTAGAAGGAGTTATTGATGGTGGTTTAATGGGATTATATCGTAGGTGGATTAATGGTACCTTATGGTAATTAAAACCAGGATCGCCGCCACAATGTAATTAAGGTCAAGCCCACAGCCACAATATAATAACTAAAATCACCCCCACAGCCACAGTATATTAAAAATCACGCCCACAGCCACAGTATATTAAAAATCACGCCCACAGCCACAGTATATTAAAAATCACGCCCACAGCCACATTATATTAAAAATCACGCTCACAGCCACAGTATATTAAAAATCACGCCCACAGCCACAGCATATTAAAAATCACGCCCACAGCCACAGTATATTAAAAATCACACCCACAGCCACAGTATATTAAAAATCACGCCCACAGCCACAGTATATTAAAAATCACGCCCACAGCCACAGTATATTAAAAATCACGCCCACAGCCACAGTATATTAAAAATCACGCCCACAGCCGCGGTATATTAAAAATCAGAGCCACAGTATGTTAAAAATCACGCCCACAGCCACAGTATATTAAAAATCACACCCACGTCCACAGAATAGTAACTACAATCACGCCCAACAGCTTCCTCAGGTCACCTCAATGCCTCAGTCACTTAAATATTATTATGGGCTGAGTACCTAGTTAATAATAGTCCTTGTTAATAATAGTGTCTTATGTGAACTGCAATTAACTAGTTTACCAACTACTTAAGGTGAGATTATTGATGCTAGTTGGTAATGTTACCTCCCTAGTTTTTGTTTATTTAATTATTTATTTATTTGTTAGGAATTTTATGTAGTCGAAATTAAACTCCATATAAAGCGACATAAATTTATATTAAAAACTACATAAATTGAAGGAAAACTCACCTTTTCTTGTGTTGATTGTGAGTGAGTGAGTGATATTAGAGTGTGTTGGTAGGAATCTAAATTTATATTATTTTTGTTTATATTTCCGTGTTTTTATGAGTTTGGTTTCTTAATTCATATTCAGGTGATTGAGAATAATTCGAGGTGTAACTAAGATTGGTTTACTGTGTAGCTATTGTAGTAGTCTTGAGGTATATAACTTGCAACCATTATGCAACATTTTATAATAAGTGCACACCAATTTTTATTTTTTTAAGATATTTCAAGATGTCACAATCAAGTAAAATACACCAAAATATTGACTCTCGAACCTTACCATCATTCCATAACCATTGCAGAGTCATGGGATAGCAACAGTGAGCTTAGGTACCAGAGCCAACACTAATATGGGCCAGTGATAACCTAGATACAAGGTACAAATGTAAACAAAATAATACGATGCTAGGTTTCAATGTCAACACGGAAGCCTACAGGTATATAATTAAATCCTTTATGTAGTTATGAAGAAAAAAATTGAGGATACTGAAACTACACAATATTCTAGTCACTTTTCCGTCAATATATGTATAATTTCATCTACAACCTTAACTTTTACAATCAATAGACACATGACTTAACATTCAAGACATACTGTAGACATAATCTTCCTCTCGTCAGATTTTAGCCTTTTGTGAATTGTACAGGGTGTGGTAGAGATGTACAGGGTGTGACATGTGTACAGAGTGTGGTCGAAATGTACAGGGTGTGGTAGAGATATACAGGGTGTGGAGGAGATGTACATGGTGTAGCAGATGTACAGGGCGTGACATGGACTTCTGGGATCTTACATCACTGGCTTTACCTCACCTACACTGGCTTGACTTCACCTGCAGTGGCTTGACCTCACCTACAGGAGTGGGAAGGTTATAAGGATTGATAGTCGATAATGATGACTGTGTTGATGTCATAAACTTAACCTAATGCTGGGGTCTGGGGAGAGTTGGTGGTAATCAGGAGGTGTTTGGTGGTAATCAGGAGGTGTTTGGTGGTAATCAGGAGGTGTTTGGTGGTAATCAGGAGGTGTTTGGTGGTAATCAGGTGGTATGTGGTAGTTAATCTCTTACTTTGGGATTAACCTCGCACTCCTGGGATTAACCTAACCTAACCTAACCAATCGCTGCAACGAAGAGAGAACACAACAACTTTGCAGAAACATGTGACGTATTGCAGACTTCCTGGTATTGCACACACAGTTGATGATTTGCAATAATGAACACAAGTGGATTTTTTTTACTTTTTTTTTGTAAATATTCTCAATAGTTTTCATGATATATGTTCATGACTTTTGAGTGTTTGAACTGATTGTGTGGCCATGAATAGGTATGAGAGGTGAATTAGTGAAAAATTGTATAATAATGTCATGAGATAAATTACACATGTATATAACTGTCATGAAATCTGTCAGTGCACGTATACAACTGTCATGAAATCTGTCAGTGCATGTATACAACTGTCATGAAATCTGTCAGTGCATGTATACAACTGTCATGAAATCTGTCAGTGCATGAAAACAACTGTCATCCAAACGATTGACAGTCACAGAACGGGCGTCATTACGTAGTACTATACACACATACTACGGTAATTATCAGGCACAATTACCACACATAACCCGGAGATAATTAACACTAATGAGGTATAAGCCTGGTCCCCCTATGTGATATTACCGTGTCGTGTCCTGGGTGTAAGCTAGTGGTGTAGAAATGGGTTGTGTTGTGGTCTGGGAATTATTGGTATGTGGTGTGGTTGTGGTGTGGTTGCATTGTGTAGTGTCGTGTGGGTGCAAGCAGATGTATTGTTTGGTGTCCTGGGAATTGTTGGGTGTGGTGTCGTGGGTGTAAATGAAGAGTGTATGGTGTAATGACAGATATACAAGGTGTGGCAGAGGTGTACAGGGTGTGAAAGAGATGTACAGGGTGTGCCAAAGAGATGTACAGGGTGTTCCAAAGAGGTGTACAGGGTGTGCCAAAGAGGTGTACAGGGTGTGCCAAAGAGATGTACAGGGTATTCCAAAGAGGTGTACAGGGTGTACCAAAGAGATGTACAGGGTGTGCCAAAGATGTGTACAGGGTGTGCCAAAGAAATGTACAGGGTGTGTGAAAGAGATGTACAGGGTGTGCCAAAGATATCAAAGAGTCGAAAAAGAAATTTCTAATCATAGTAAAAAATAAAAAAATAAAAAATTGACACTGTACAAGAATGTTTATTTATTCATTTGCCTAAACTTACTGATGTACAATATTAAACATGGTTACAGTGTAGTGAAAAATAAAATGCCTGTCCGACTTTTGCCTCACCCTGTAATTTATCTAGCGTACTGAGACGCGTATTTCAGTGTTTTTTTTGGGGGGGGGTCTACACTGTATTGAAGAAGACATTGTGTGTAACTTAATGCCTTTTTGAACCATCAGTGTATTAATGTATTGCAGGGCTTTGGTGTTCACAGTTATGTTAGTGTTGTTCATGGTGTTCAAGAGTTCAATAGTGTTGTTCATGGTGTTCAGGGGTTCATTAGTGTTCTTGATGTTCAGTAGTTCATTACTTCATGGTGTTCAAAGTTAGTGTTCTCTGTGGTGTTCAAGAATTCATTACAGTGTTCTTCAGGTGTCAAATGTGTCGTCACGATGATGAAATTGCCGAAACAAAAGTGAATACATTATTTTTTCAGTTTTTTCTTGTTATTTTTGCCGTAGATGAAATCATTTGGCGAAAGAGTAATTTTTTCCCCAGAGTAAATCACCGTAGTCAAAAAATTAAATAAACATCCTCATATTTATTAATTTTTTTCATAAACTTAAATATTTAAAATTTGTGTTACTTATTTACACATTAAGTTTGAAGAAATTAAACCCTATTGTTTTAATTGTTCATGACTAGTGTATTAAATAGCTTAGAATACCTAACATTATACAATATAACATCACTAGGATTATTATAGTGTTCGGTGTTATGATGAAATAATTATAGGTCATTATATAATCTACGTCTTTTGGTGTATCGTATTGACAAGTTTATGTAAAAAAAACACACAGTTGATTTTATTTAATTGGTGTTTGTTTGTGTGCATGTCTGTGCCTTAACTGAGGTCTTCAAACACGTATAGTCTTGAGTAAGTCCATTTACTAGCTGGCAGGGTAAAAAAATAAAATACTTCAGGAAAAATACAGATAATTTTCCCTGAACTGCGAGAGATAATTTTTTCCCTGTCACTAATATTATGATTTACTTTGCTTTATTTTCCTCTGTGCGTTGGTTTTTATTATATATATTGACACTTAAGACAATCTTCCTTAAGTGAAACACTCTATTAACCTCGCTGACTGTTGCTGGGTCGCTGTAAGATAATGTTACCTGCAATTTACGTGAGACGGTCCCCAGGCCTGAGTCGCCAACCCGAGAAGGTATCCGGAAGGTAATGAAAAGGCAGTGTTGGTATTTGTTATTTATTAAGGAAAACACCTGAAGACGCCATAATGGAATTGTCAGATGTTAAGACAGGTAAAATTAGGCCTCCATCCAGGTGCTGCTAGTTGTAAGTTATTACCTGTTGACCTCATTAACAGGTACTTGGGCAGGTAACAACAAAGTGATCTCAGTTTTGATTATTTGTTCAGCAGAAGGAACAGATAATACATAGAACTGTTTTTACTGGTCATGCATGATGAGTGCCATGAGTGCCGCCGCCCTCCTCCGTGTTGTGGCACTGTGGGCGGCCGGCCATGTCGTGACCCGGGACGTAAACAAGTGATTCACCAGTGTGGTCTTGGCCAGTGACCCACCAGTGTGGTCTTGGCCAGTGACCCACCAGTGTGGTCTTGGCCAGTGACCCACCAGTGTGGTCTTGGCCAGTGATCCACCAATGTGGTCTTGGCCAGTGATCCACCAGTGTGGTCTTGGCCAGTGATCCACCAGTGTGGTCTTGGTCAGTGATCCACCAGTGTGGTCTTGGCCAGTTATCCACCAGTGTGGTCTTGGTTCATTACATGGATAAGTACATATACTATGAAAGATTCCTCAAAAATAACAGTAATTACCGTAATATAGCTGTACGTATTATTGATTACCTTAACGATCATCAACCTCTTGTTAGTAACTGTCACTGTACAAGGTTAACTGCCTGAAGCTATAAACACAACCACACGAAGCTAACGACATAACAACATTGACTAATTACTTCCAATACATCAACACACCTGGTCATCAGATATTACCAGGTGTTGCCTATGTTCCACAATACACCATCTACACCTATGAGTTACCTTATGTTCACCATCTTCTATTTGATGGGTCAATGTAAACAAAATAATCAAGTCTTGTAGACCTAAGACACATATTCTTCAGAAGCTCCAGTACACAGACGCTCTCCAGAGTCAAGTGTAGACAAACAATATTAAGACACTTTCCTTATGGTGCCTGTCCTCGACCACAACAACATCATGACTACTTAACAACACATTACTCTTCAATACACAGACCAAACTATTCCTTACCAGTACTACCATCTACCATGTCTTTGTACGTATGCATGTAAAGGACGATTTTGTTTTCTTTTAAATTAAATAACATACTTGAAAATGTTATGTGGTTACTGCCGCTTGGGTCACCTGTGGCTACCCGGACTCAGGTGGTCGACCGAAATCGAGGCTTAAGAGACGAAAAAAAAAAAATAATTAAATCATAAATAAATACAGAAATGGACAAAATAAAACAGATCAAAAGTGTGAAACAATATATGTTTTGTTGTCAATGGTAAAATAAATAATTGAAACCCCGCAACACATTATGCTTTCAATATCTTCCTAGGCGGCAGTACCTCCCTGTTTGATAGCTGCCTGCCACCTCCCTATCCCATTTTGTTTTTATAATTGAAGGCAAAACATTGGAATGCTAACCTAACCTACCTAGCCTAGCCTAACCTAACCTAACCTAACCTAAACTAACCTAACCTAACCTAACCTAACCTAACCTAACCTAACCTAACCTAACCTAACCTAACCTAACCTAACCTAACCTCCTCTGTGACTAATTGAATGACCTTACGTAATATCATGAAGTGTAGAATGAACATTATAGGGTGTATCAATTTTGTCAACATGTTAAAAATCAAATTTGGTAGTCAAAATATTGTGCCTCTGTATGTCTAAACTTGAGATTAGCAAACAAAAATGAATTGAAATAACCCTCACCTACATCAATTATACCTTAAAGTTTCAAATATCAGTATTTCAACAAATTAATGAGACTTGATTAGAATTATTCACTTGATATTAACTAATCTCATGTAAGCATATGGATTATGGAGTATTTTATGGTTCTATAGCTTGTGTACAATATGCATGTCAGAACATGAACATGAACAGGCTCTCCGTGTGGGACAGTTTAATTATTGTTTTGACTTGTACCAAGCGTGAGGATAAGGCGCCCGGCTCACTCTCCTTCTAGATATCATAGACGGTGGTTTGCTCTCATTGCACTTGCACCTACTCTACCAGACGAATTCTACATTTTAATTATTGTAAGTAGGGCATATTGATTTTCGCAGTTACTTATATCATTGTATAAAACATTATGTTCAAAGAAATTATTATGTTATTTCTGTTACAGCATTTTTGATAAACAAATTGATATTTTTTGAAACAACAATTGAATTATGAAAGATTGAAATATTTTTCTATTTGTCCGATAGTGTGAAGATGTCAAAATTGAAGACAAGAAGTCAGTTGTCAACCCACTTGAGCCTGCTAGTTGGTAAAGGGAAGGAGCTTCCTGTATCAGAACTTCCAACAGTGAGAGACATGCTAAGATTAGGGTTACTCCTTCGAGAAAAAAAATGCAAAGGACAGAAGGAACTATACAGATAAAGAACTCATAAATGACATGATAGTCCCTCTTCTGCATCAATGGACAAAAGCTAATGCACTATTCAAACCACCTGTGATTAATCAGTGTCGAACTATTGAGCTAAAACTAACGAAATTATGGCACAAAGCAGTTGAAACATCACTTGGTAAAGGAAACTTGGCCAGGAAAAATGAATTTCTGCACACACTTGATACTCTGTTTGACATTTTGACCTGCAAGTGCTCCATACAATTATGTTCTGAATCCAACTGTTCTCACTCAGGTAAGAGAGAAAATAATTCCCACACTGATTGTGGTTGTCCTCGTGAAAAGAAGATCCCTGTTTTAGAGCTTGAATTTATAAAGGCACAGAGGACAAAGGCAGAAGGCCAAGGAGGTATGCAAATGGGTTCAATAGATTATTCAGAAACAAAGAAGCAGATTGCTAATGCCAAGAAGAGAGAACAAATCCGAGAGAGGGAACAAAAGAAGAAAATGAAGAGTGAAGAAGCCATCCAAAGAGAGGAAGAGCTGTGTCAAGATGTTTATCACTTCTTTGATAGTTCTTCTGATTAACAGGAAGCAACATCAGATGATAGTTCCAAAGAGCCATCTGAACCTTTACCAAAGAAAATGAAATACAACACAAGAAATATTTCAAACATTGCTTTAGCTAGTATTCACCACCATGCTGGACTTCGTGAGGCTGCAGAAATTGCAACTGCCGCTTGGATAGATGCAGGCCTCATCAGCCGAGAGGATGTATCTTTGGTGATAGATCATAATAAAATTAGAAGAGCACAAGAAAAAATAATGAAGGAAATATCTGATCAGCATGAAAAAGATTTAAGCGAGGGAGGGCTCTCCTGTCTTTTGTTTGATGGAAGAATAGATGACACAAAAGTTTTGCTAGAAGTAGAGGGAGTGAACAGAAAGTTTCCAGGTCTCATCAAAGAAGAACACTACTCTGTCTGTTCTGAGCCTGGTGGTCGGTTTTTGTTTCACTTTGCTCCCGAAACTGAAGTAGAAGGGAAGAAACATGCAGAGGTCATTGCTGATCATATTTTATGTTGGGTTCAGGAGAGAGGACTTGGCAGTTCACTGCAGGCTGTTGGTGGAGATTCAACTGCAGTGAACACCGGATGGCAGGGGGGTGTAATGACGCATTTAGAGAAAAAACTAGGAAGAAGACTTGTTTGGATTGTATGTGATTTACATACAGGCGAGCTACCTCTTCGTCATCTCATCCAGGAACTTGATGGTCCTACAAAGAGCAACAACAAGTGGTCAGGTCCCCTTGGCATCATGCTGGATGAAGCAACACAACTAGAAATAAATACAACCTTTCCAAAGGTCGAAGTTGGCCCTCCCCTTCCGGCGTTGTCTGAAGGAGTCATCAAAGATCTCAGCACAGATCAATCCTATGCTTATCGTATTGCCCAAGCAATAAGATCAGGAGAAGTGCCTCAGTCATTGGCTCTCTTGGAGATTGGACCTGTCAGTCACAGCCGTTGGTTAACTACAGCTCTTCGTTTCTGCAGGATTTGGATTTCCAAACACGAATTGAAGGGCAAAGTGCTGAAGAATTTGAGGTTAATTGTTGAATTTATTATTGGAGTTTATCTTCCCCAGTGGTTTAGTGTGAAACTTAATCCTATGTGGGTGGATGGGCCCAATCACCTTTTGTTTCAATTGCAGCTAGTAAGAACACAGAGGAAGGTAGTGAGGGACATCGTGTTACCTGTGGCAAGAAGGTCCGCTTGGTATGCTCGATCAGAAGCAGTTTTGCAAGCAATGCTTTGCAGTCAATGTACCAATCTCCGAACCGAGGCTGTAGAAGTCATTCTAAAGATTAGAGGAACGCTAATAGATGACGACCAGTTGGGAGACTGTTCGTTTCATTCAAGAAAAGTTCCCCCAATAAACGTCAATGCCACCAAATTGTCAGAATTGGTTGACTTGAGTTTGGAAGTCTTAGAGCCACCATTGACAACAAGTCTAACTAGCCAAGAATTGAGAAACCTTAAAGAGACTCCAATGCAGGTGCTGAAGTGGCCTTCCCACACTCAAAGTGTGGAGAGATGTGTGAAAATGGTCACAGAAGCAGCGGGCCATGTTTACAGCCACGAGAGGCGAGAAGGTTACATCAAAGCACAAATAGCAAGCAGACTACTGATGACAAGAAACCAAAGCAAAGAGAGTATGAAGGCATTGGTTACTTTCAAATAGACTACGGATAATAAAATATAATAATTTGAAACTTGAAACAGTAACATGTGTGCAAACGCTGGTTATGTTATAAATTCACAAATATGTACATTTAAAATCCATTTGATGTAGGTAGGACTTATTATAAAAAAAAATTTATGCCAGAATATTGTTTTGCATGCTTAAAGACTACAATAAATTGCTACCAAATTACTCGATTTTCAATTTAGCCAGTTCACCCCCTAAATTGACACCCTAATGAACAAGGAACGATCGAAAGAGTGAATGAAAAATAACAGACCTGCAAATAATAATAAGAATCCCGATAAGAAAATAGAAAAACATGACAACTCGAAAGATAAATCGACCTATAACTATTTTTATCACTAATGATCAATAATCTTCGTACAATAAACTACCACGACATCAAATCACTGTTTACATGACACAGAAACACACCTTTACCTGTATAACTAGATAGGCATACCCCCTTACTTTCCCATACTAATTCTCATATAAATTTATTCCCATCTCTTCCATAAAACAATCTATTTCTCTATTAAAATTAGATTCAATATTTTCACTACGACAACCACGGTGCAAAATAAACCGAGATTCAAATTATTAACACAGGTTTAACACCAGTCAGTGTGTTCAATAATAAATACTGATTTATTTCTTCTGTCACCAAAGTATTGTATCAGCCTGATGAATAAGGTTATTCCTGTGAGATTCCAGACTGTTTGTGTAGCCTGAAATACCATATGAAACCTTGTCAGAAGTATTCATTTTTCAGTCTAAGGTTTAACACATTATACTGAGGTTAAGTGACAATGACGATAACATTATCTCAGAACCTATAATGAATCACAATAACATCTATGTCTACCATCAATAAGCTTACCATCCACTTAAGATAATCATTTCTTTGCACAGGTAAGTTATAATTACTTAGTGATTCTGTTTTGGCAAGAAATACCAATATGGCAACAAGGAAATATAACCCATGGCTATATTATGTATCAATATGTGGCAATAACTGACTTTGTACCTTTTAGATGTGTATAATTTCATATGTATAGTGTTTAAATGAACATCTTTTTATACTAGGAAGACTTGAAGTATCATATTACACCATAATCACTGGTTGCTGCACCATACTGTGTCACTGTAAGTCACTGTAAGAGTCACTAGAAGTCACTGTACCTGATATTTCCGAATAAAGGTGTAAATATTACCGATGGATATTGAAACTAATTATAACCCTCGAAAATTATAAGCCTAGTTCAACTGCTTAACACACACACACACACACACACACACACACATGTATTGATCAGAGGTCAGGAGTGCCGCCGCCGCCCTCCGTGTTGTGGCACTGTGGGCGGCCGGCCATGTCGTGACCCGAGACATCAACAAAATGGCGGTGCTTGACCCCCTGTATCCCCAAATGATCCGAAATAATGACCTGACCAGCAAAAGGAAGAATTAAAATCTCTAAAAGTAACATCTTAGTGTAGCCTTGATCATCACTTCGGTTCAAGATTAAAAAAAAAGTTAATGTATCTAGGAAGGAAAGCCAACAGGTAAATCATTAATGCCACAGGTAGGTAATAATCCTCATGACCATTACCTGTCTGTCTGTCTGTCTGTCTGCCTGCCTGCCTGTCTGTGTCTGTCTGTCTTGTCAGTACTGAAACTTTCTAAATCATAACATGGAAAAATTTAGCTTGATTTTCCCCCGTTTAAGTTATCTGGATCAAACCAACGCTTAACAGGGGTGAGAAACTGGGGGTAACCTTGTTCATATTACTGTCTTGATAAACTTTGACTGTCGACTGTCGGTATCATTTTACAGTGTGTGTGTGTGTGTGTGTGGAAACAGGCCTGGAGTGCTGTGGAAGGTTGGCTTATAGAAATAATATCTACTTAACTCTAGGATCACAACTTAGGCAGACAACATGTGGTAAAGAACAGCTCAGTGTTACAGCCCAAGTTGGGTTATTGCTTCTGGTGATGACGAAGGTTATTGTTGTTACTCCAAGAGATTAATGAGCAGTTGTTTTTACTTCTCTAATTAGTTCCAATCAATATTAAGGCGTGTTGTCTGAGATTAATATAATCTAGGACTCAGTGATGTCAAAAGAGTGTTCCGCAGTACCCCAGAGTTCCGCAAAGGGTTATCAAGTGTTCCGCTGGACTGCAATTTTTTGTTTACTAAAATTAGCCCACCCGGACACAGGTCACCGACCCATATCGGTGTTGGGGGTGGTGCACCATAAACAAATATAGAAATAGATAAAATATAGCATATCAAGTGTTAGAAACGATATATGTATGTTGTGTTGTCAACGGAAGAGAAACAATTGAATCCCAGCAATTGTGTGTAAATGAGGCAGAAAGTCAGATTAGCAACCTGGGACTTGGTCACAAATTTTTTGATGTCATATGTCAGCAGGGTCTACCATTAGACAGCACATTATGCCTCCAATAGCAACGTCCAAATACCAACCTTTTGAATGTTTAGGAATTTTTTTTATTCCTTCTTAAGATCAATTTGGGAACGGATTGCTCATCCAAACACTGCAGTGAATGTTCTTCAAATTTTCAAAGCTTCTTGAACGAGAAGGACTTGACATTGGATAACAATAAAATAGGCTATAAAACAATTACGACATACCGTGTTTCCCCAAGGAGCCAGACCCTCTAACACAGCTGTATAACCCACAATGACTCACAAGCTGTAAATGATCAAAATATTCTAATAAAGGAAGAATTGCAACTCCCTGACATTTCACCAGACCTCACCGTCAAAACAACGTTGATAAGGACTCACTCTTGCCTTTTACGACCAAGCTATTACGTCATTACCCACATATTACTTTGATACTGAACCTTTGATATTAACAACCTCTCTGTGAGGCCCGAGTCACACGCTACATCGCTGCTATAAACAATTAACATACGTTTCGGGAAATCACTCGCTCCATCCTCAGAGCAGAACGTAAAGGGACAGAGTTGTTCAGTTACCTGTGAATATTCCTAATAATGAGATAAAGAAGTGAACATTGTTTTGATAACAAACAACAATATCAATAAATACAGAGTCGGGGCAAAAACAAAAGGCTGTTTGATTGTTTAAAAGAACAAGTATAAAATACGACATTTAAGTGTTAAGAAGCATTTTTTTTTATTTCCTTGACGCCACCAGTTAGGATCAGACAAGTTGGCGCCAGCAGCTGCTCCTCACTCCACTTCTCATACAGGAACCTCTTAAATCTAGCCTTGTTAACAGACACACAGAAGACCTCGAGTGTCTGGAGCTCTGTATTGTTCACACACTCGGATGACTTGAGGCTTCGTTTACTGTACCGTCACAACAGACGTGCTGCAACACAACACATTTGTTTCGATTTTCAGGGCATTCACATGGCTGGCCTTTGTAGCAACAGCCCTCACAGACAGTCATCAACTAATGCTGCACAGATCATTGACAATGAAGTTAACGAAATATAACTTCTTCCCCGCTAGCAGCAACCTCCATCACCCAAAGGAGAGCAGCAACTTCATCACTTCCTCCACAACACATATATGGTGGCTGTGGGATGATCTTAGTTTGACTCTATTAGTTCTGATGTATAGCGAGAGAGGACCTGTAGGCCGGGTTACTTCAGATCGATTAAATGATCTTATACTTCTGCCTATATACAAAGATCAGTATAGGGTTAGAGTTCTTGATGTGATATGGTTAATATTAATAATCTCTGGTGCTGCTGTTACTCACCTAACCTTCTCTGCCTCCCTTACCACTCGTGTTTGACCAGACTCATGGTGAGGATTTTTAGAGTTGATGAATAATTGATCTGAGTTCTGCAAAAAAACAACTTTAGTGACAGATTTCGTGTCTCCCCAGTTTTTGCCGGCAGCAGCATTTAGTGGTGTACCATCTAGGCAGTTGTACTCTCTCGCTTAGTACGGTCGTTGTAAGTCAGGAGAGATTCTACTTACTGAGAACAACCATTGATTATATCACCTGGGAAAAACTACAACTGTGTTTCTCTGTATTTAAGCTGGTAAAATTTTACTTCTTTTCTATGTTATCACATGAAGAAAAATACGACTATTCTTCTATATTTCAATAGGGAAAAAATATAGACTTTTTTCAATATATTACCTTGAAAAAATAAGACTTTTCTCTATAAATAAGCTGGGGGAAAATAACACTTCTTTTCTATATATAACTTGAAAAAATACCACCTTTTTCTATATATCAGAGACAAAAACATGACCAAATTTTCTATTTACTTTGAAAAAAAATTCCACACATCAAAGCCACTTTTTTCAGTTGCATAAATAAACACGTCCCTGTATAGTTAACATTATGATATAATTAGGGAATAATGTTGATAAATGACACACGACCACAAGTATACTGTACGTATGCTAGAGTTGTCATACAGTGTCCACAAATATCCAGGAATTATCTGTCAAGATTGTTAATTTTAAAATGGGTCAAACAATTTGTGGAACCCCTGTAGAATGAGTGCCACCACCGTATAGTTGGTAAACATGTTGGCACTGTGGGCGGCCGGCCATGTCGTGACCCGAGACGTCAACAAGATGGCGGCGCCTGACCTCCTGTATCCCCAAATGGTCCTAAATGTTGACCTGACCAACAAAAGGAAGAATTAAACTTTTTAAAGTAAAGTCTTGACCAACACCTTAGCTCATGATCAGGAAAGTTCACTGTAACTCGGAAGGTTAGCCTCCAGGTACGCAAATTACCTTCTCGAACAAGTAATTACCTTCACTGCCATCAGCCCAGGTGACACAGGAATAAGATGACAACAATGAAACACTACAACTCGTGATGTCAAGGTCCTGGGGAAAATCTTCTCCACTACGTTGCCTTTATAGATAGATAGATAGATAGATAGATAGATAGATAGGTAGATAGATAGATAGGTAGATAGATAAAGATAGATAGATAGAGATAGATAGATAGATAGATAGATAGATAGACTGACAGAGAGATTACTGTTCACTATAGATCACCAGACAAGAGAGTAACAATGGAGAGAGGATCGAGTTGACATAAACGCAACAAACATCAATCAATCAATCAATCAATCAATCAATCAATCAATCACTGAAGACATTATAAAAACTGGTGAACAGATTATTGGAAACAAAAATGACGAATATGAGTTAAGATCTTATGCTGTAAAGACTAAAGTAACGGTGGTCTCGAAAATGGTCATAAATCCTAAAATAAAATAAAAATATGGCAGGTAAGAGAAACAAGTAAAAATTGCGTGTGTTTAAGAAGTAGCATTAACTCTGATGGTAGACGTATAGAAGACATAACAAGAATAGGTCAATTAAAACCATATAATAATCTAAAAGACATAATTAACAGGAACATTAACTTCACCTTGAGAAAAAGTCTGCTGAAAGACTATATATGGCCAGGACTGATGTATGGGTCAGAGCCGTGGACACTTTCAGCAGACACCAGGTTGTGGAGGCCTTTGATGTGTGGTGTTATAGGTGAATGTTAAGAATAAGCTA
>NW_024724092.1:0-7585 GCF_018991925.1 Homarus americanus | reverse complement strand
TATATATATATTGTTACGACCGTGTCGTATTTTTTCTATTTTTTTATATATAACATGCTCCCATGTTCCATATTATTCCTGTAATGATGTGTTAAATTTACTATTATATATTCTAGTCACCTTACCCTGTGCTGTTAAGGTTTTACTGTCATTATTTGTTCAAGCCCATCTTATTTCTTCATTTTGTATTGTAACCAGCATTCTTTGTTCTCTAACGACCATCTGCATCGTTAAACGACCCGCCTAGAACCTGGATATTTAAGTAAATTAAGAGGCGGCGTAACAATATATATATATATATATATATATATATATATATATATATATATATATATATATATATATATATATATATATATATATATATATATATATATATATATATATATGTGTGTGTGTGTTTGTGAAAAGTGCCAAATCGACCCCTTTCCTGGCAGATGATTACTCCACACCGTAACGCTTGGAGGAGCACCACACAAGGTGTCAATACTTTCGGGTTAGCCCGACTGCATAACGAGGCTGACAAGCGCCAACGCCGGAAAGACGCTGCCGCCGCCCCTCCCGCACTAGATGTAGCCCCCACTTGTGTAACATCTGTGATCGACCCTGCCGGTCCCGTATCGGCCTCTTTAGTCACCTCAGAACTCACCAACGTAGGTGACATCCTTAATAACTCATATCATTGTATCATAGCTGGATGATCATCATACTCGATTCCGAGTGACAGCAAAGTAGTAGTAGTAGTGTGTGTAGTGTGCTTGTGTGTGTGTGTGTGTGTGTGTGTGTGTGTGTGTGTGTGTGTGTGTGTGTAGTGGATGTAGTGTATATGTGTATGTATTTCTATATTCATGATGGTGATGATGTGAGTCAGTATAAATCCACTGCAGGATGAAGACATCTCTCATCAGTTCAGTATATACTGTATAATACAGGTATGTTCATTTAACCTCTTGGCCTCATCTCTATAAGTCAACATGGGTACCACACGTTGACCAAATATTTTCTTTCTTTATACAGAAGAATAAATTAAAATCTTTTAATGGCATTTCTGTCAAGTTATTTTGCACGGGCCGTCAACATGTGGCCTTCATGTGTATGTATGAAGCCTTCCTCTACCTCACTATAGTAAGTGTTTTTGTACAGGTAAACACTAGATTGAGGAGTCTGACTTATAGTGACCGCCTGCCTGGCTGTGGTGTCTGATAGCTGAGTACGGAGAGTTGTTTTGGTGCCAATATTTGAAGTGTTCCATATATCGACTATCGAGAACGATGTATATCTGAGAGTGTTGTGTTTGATGGAGGGCGCCTCACCCACCTGTCCACTACACCTCACTGGACAAATATCTCTAACGTTGTATTTTGTTTTGGTCATAAGGACTGTAGAGCTTGTAGGATCTTATAAACACCGAGAGTCAATGGTTGTATGTTGGTTAATACACTAAAGTTATATAGAAGCAACCTCGTCTCCTATGTAGAGATACAACAATAATGTATTGTAAAGTAAGGGGCGTTATTACCAGTACTGACAGCACACAACAATAACTGTATTCCCAAAACTTCTTGTGAAGACGACCACGAAAGTGGTTACAAATTATCCCTACCCCACCCCCCCCCTCCCCAACACACACACACACACACACACACACCGGAGAGCCACAATAACAACAGTAGTACAGGTGTAGCGTCAGGTGTTATCACGTCAGGTGACTCACTACCCTACATTAATTATCTCGCTGGTAACTTACGCTGTTGGCTGATAAACAATTTGTGTTGCCCGTAAGTGTCGGCGACCGTTTGTTGAAGTGCCTTGTTTGATGACGTTAATGAGTGACTCTCGTGTCTATGTTAACATTTCAACATTTCTCCGTAAAATGATGATGGCATCTCTCATTTACCTGTTCACATCTGCTTAATTGAGTAGAATCAATAGACACATTTATGTCTTCTTTACTCGTAACCATTTATGATAAAGACTTTTGTTCTGGGATGTAACGTTTGTAAGAGTCATCCCGCCATAAATACCTACAACACATAAACAATTTATATTTAGTTTATAATACTGATCAAATTCACGTCTTAATCACGTCTAAATAATAATAATAATAATAATAATAATAATAATAATAATAATAATAATAATAATAATAATAATAATAATAATAATCTCCTTTTAGCAACAGATATCGCCACAATTCACTGTACAGAAGTAAGATCAAAATTTAGTCCAAAACTGTTAAAGTAATATCCCGCAGGCGGTGCTTGGCGGGGCAGTGTCGTATACTGTACGAGAGGACCGCGAGCACCTCCAGAAATGACCCTCTTCCCCCTTTTTCCTCCCTCTCTTCCCCTTTTCCTCCCTTCCTCCCCCTTTTCCCCCTCCCCTTCTCTTGTTAAAACTACCATTTTATTTTTCGGTTGAAAATAAAGAATCATTGGTATAATTTATATTCTTTAATTCTTATGTTTCTTCCAAAAATTTGGCATTGGAAATTAATCCCTTTGAGCTTTGTTCTTCGTCTTCATGAGTCTCAAGATATAGTGTACACACACTCATACAAGTATCTTAAAAATTTCGTGTGAGACAAACACAGCGGATGAATCACCTTGACAACCCTACCGAGACAACAGGAGTCACGGTGTTCATTTTGAAATTCATCGGACTGCTCCGTAAAGATACTTTTTGGAGTGTGTGTATCTCGGGAAGTCCATGAAGAGCTCCTGACCCAAATCATGACCTTCCTCGTGTCTTCCTTGCTCCTTGTCCTACCGCTGTCTGATTCAAATTAAATTGAGGATTCAGAGCCTTTGAAGCTCCTTTTGACAATTTCCACCTAAACTGTGGAGTTAGGAAGCATGGCTGTGAGGAACTTATTATCCTAAAACCTTCTGGTAAATAAAGAATATAATAATAATTAGTGACACCTGAGTTCCTTAGTGCTGTAACAGTGTGTCTGAACAAACATAAATATTTTGTCTCCATAATCTTATAACATACTCGTACCTATGACAGCTTCAGGTCACTGTATTAATTGTTATACAGTAATACCGACTGGCCATATTAGTCACTAACTGATGATAGATTCCAACAAAATAGATCACATCAGCGTGTTGTTGTGATCAAAGTAGTAGCGGTTTATCTCAAGTGATGGAGGGTGGCCGGCCGGGAGTCCATCTCGTCCAGCTGTTTGTGTATGGTATGGAGTTGCCGTCAACACAACGAGGTGAGAGAGGGAGGGACAACAACAAAAACCTCACTATTCACACTCGCCAGCCTTTAGCCCTAAGTATGATACTCGATTGATATTCCTCACTAAGCTTTATCTAAAGTGGTAAATATAATAACAAACTCAATGGCCCATACTGGCTGTTAACACACCTAGTAATGTGATCTATTAAAACAAAGGTTTACTTCTCTCCATACCTAACAAACAACCAGCTTTATCAAAATACTTTAATTCAATATGTTTTCCTTTAACAAAACATCCTTAAAACGCGAAAATAACCGATATATTACGACTATATTTGGCATAATCGACGGTGCCATATTGACCCACATACGCCGAGATATTGCAAGGCAACATTAATGACGTGAATATAACACACAGTCATATCTACAAGAGCCTCAATATATATTCTGACCCAGGAACGTCAAGCAGAGGTGATCCAGACCATAGAACAGATATTGGAGATGATTAGAATTGATTAAGGAAGGCAGATTGGTGCTGAGGTGAATGTTGTACAGTACATATCCGTGGATCCGTTTTCTTTTTGGGAGTAAATATTATGCGTTGAGAAAATGGGTAAACCTACAGTGATTTACTTGCATTATGATAGTGTATAATGTATCATAGTATCTTTGTATTTGTTGTTCTACAGTATATACAGATGTTCTTCAGACTACAATTATTCACTTTTATTTGGAGACGTCTTCAATGATAAGCTTAGCAACAGGAAAACAATTAGACCATTTAGTTAGGTGATAAAATTGGTCCTGCATCCAAATATAATTGTTTTATTTTATGTTCATGAATATCAATCATATTTGCGCTGTTTCTTACGATTTTCTTAACTCCTAGAATGGGGAAGCTCTTGTGAATTATATAAGTTTTTATGTAAATTCAACCACAAATAAACAGCCAGAAATGTGTCAGTGTACTAAGTGATGCAGTCAATGTATAATTTGTATCAGAAAGATAAACATTCAAAATATTTATTCACTGACAATTGACGTCTGATATTATCGGAAATATAACGCGGATTTCTTATGTATTGATTTATCTAATTCTGAAATGTTACTGAAAACTTAAGTGAATGGAAAGATTTCAAAAGTGATATGAATTAGCGTCAAACATTTTCACTAATAATTACTGTACTCGCTGTCATGACAAACGGATGAACTTAACTGTCTAATTTACATGTCATTATTATTTTCCATGGCACTACAAACAATATTTTTGGTGTTTGATAAAGAACTGTACTTAGAGGAAGATAACTGTAACATAGTGTTGGTATACTGTGAATGTCTCTATACCAGAGGTCGTCTAATACTGTTGGTGGCGGCCATAACCGAGCACGTCGCTGGCCACACAACCAAACATATTTAAACATTTAAAAACAAGAATATTTTTGTATAAAGATATACTCATCCCGCTAACTTTCTTCTGTCAAGCAGTTAGGGTCGTTAAGCTTGAGTATTACAGTAATAGTTAAATATAAAGTTGATAGTGAACAGTCAACACGTCACCTCACTATCTGGCCAAATTATTGATCACTTTAAGTTAACAGAGAAACAGTAGAGGACAATACTCCAAATATTCCTTCCTAAAACAGTTGTGGATGATGAGCTGCATCATTATGAGCTGCATCATTATGAGCTGCATCATTATGAGCTGCATCATTATGAGCTGCATCATTATGAGCTGCATCATTATGAGCTGCATCATTATGAGATGGCATCATTATGAGCTGCATCATTATGAGCTGCAGCATTATGAGCTGCATCATTGTGAGCTGCATCATTATGAGCTATGAGCTGCATCATTATGAGCTGGCATCATTATGAGCTGCATCATTATGAGCTGCATCATTATGAGCTGCATCATTATGAAGCTGCATCATTATGAGCCGCATTATTATGAGCTGCATCATTATGAGCTGCATGATGAGCTGCATCATGAAACTGCATCATTATGAGCTGCATCATTATGGAGCTGCATCATTATGAGCTGCATCATCATGAGCTGGCACTATGAGCTGCATCATTATGAGCTGCATGATGAGCCGCATCATTATGAACTGCATTATGAGCCAGCATTATGAGCTGCATCATTATGAGCTGCATCATTATGAGCAGCATCATTATGAGCTGCATGATGAGCTGCATCATCATGAGCTGCATCTTCATGAGCTGCAATATTATGAGCCGCATCATTATGAGCTACATCATTATGAGCTGCATCATTATGAGCTACATCATTATGACTTGTATCATTATGAGCTACATCATTATGAGCTGCATCATTATGAGCTACATCATTATGAGCTGTATCATTATGAGCTGCAGCATTATGAGCTACATCATTATGAGCTGCATCATTATTAGCTGCATCATTATGAGCTGCATCATTATGAGTGGCATCATTATGAGTGGCATCATTATGAGCTGCATCATTATGAGCTGCATCATTATGAGCTGCATCATATGAGCTGCATCATTATGAGCTGCATCATATGAGCTGCATCATTATGAGCTGCATCATTATGAGTGGCATCATTATGAGCTGCATCATTATGAGCTGCATCAGTATGAGCTGCATCATATGAGCTGCATCATATGACCTGCATCAACCTATTTTTCACATACTCACTAAAATAAACTGGACTTAGTAATGGTACACAGTGATTTACATCGTAATATTATACTGGAGATAAACCGTAAGTTATGACGAGATGTTAACACGACCTTCAAACAGAGACGCGTCCATTTGGGGGGTTGTAGGGACCCACCTTCATATACTGTACATTTTACACCATTTAAAAAAGAGATCACTAAATGACTATGTTATGGAGCGATGACCGCTGGGCTGCACACAGCTACACCGTCTCTTCTCCAAGTACACCAACAGGTCTCTGTCTTGTTAGTATTAAAAGTTACATTTAAGCCTACCTTAATCTGATCCACCCAAACCCACCTTAACCTATTCCACCCTAACCGAATCCATACTAACCTAACCAACCCTAAACCAAACTAACCTAACCTAATCTAACCTAACCTAACCTAACCTAATGCAACCTAGCATAAATTAACATGTCCCACGCTTACCTAATCTAACATTTCATCCTAACCTAACTTAACTTAACTTACGTCGAACCTGATAAAGTTTTCGATGTGCTTAATCAGATTTATAGAACAGGAAGATGGACCAATTTGTTAGCCAAGTTTACTGTATCAACAAAACATACGAAAAATCCTCTAACTGCACACACAATTTATAGTGCATGATAATTAGGGGCACTCTGTCAGCTGGGAGGGGCACTTCGTCATGGGGGAAACGCTCGTTAGTGGGGGGAAGCACTCGTCAGCGGGGGGCCACTCATCAGGTTTTCATCATTAGATCTTTATAGGTAACACTGGGTCTTTATCTCAGGTGTATTATATTGTTCCACCATGTTACCGAAAAGACAATATAGTTACATCAGTTTATACAAAATGTCCGACTTTTCACTGGTAAAGTTTTTATTTATTTTTTAATAATTATACACAAAGTGAAGGAAGATCAATCACACCGACAACAATACAGAAAACAACAACAACAACAACAAGCTACACCTAAGACTCAACATACAGTACCATCGGTGTAGTAAATCAAGAATAAAGTTCATCTCCTCAAAATGAAAAGTTCTACAAAATTTAGTGGGTAAGTATGGCATGAAAGCGGCACTTATGCAACAAGAAGCAACAGGTCTGGTATTTACGTTAGAGACTGCAGCACCTCCAACATTTCTGCCACAAAAAACTCCTGGAAATGTTCCTCTGCATATTCCCGGACGCTGAGCTCCAAGTTAAAGTTGACTTGCTGGACGGCGGAGGACGTGTGTGTGTGTGTGTGTATGTGTGTTTTCATACTTTCCCTTGGTTGCCAGATGTTGTAATGGGCAGGATGTTCGCCTCAGAAGCGAGTGGTACCGGGTTCGATTCTTTACGCCTCTTGAACTCTGTCTACCCAGCAGAAGTTGGGAGCTTGGACGTTAATCGAACTTAGGGTGTGGTTATTGTATTATCAACAGCTTCTAATTCACGCTTAGGTGGTCCTAGGGCCGGCCAGTCTCTAACACGAGCGGCCACCAATATCCACCTCGTCTTCACTCTGTTCCTCCACTCTACCATCACCACGCAGTGAGTCATTCTCTCCCCGTCCACCCTCACGGCCCACTCCACCCTCAAGGCCCACTCCACATTCACGGCCCACTCCACCCTCACGGCCAACTCTTCCCTCACGGCGCTCTCCACCCTCGCGGCCCACTCCACATTCACGGCCCGCTCCACCCTCACAACCCACTCCACATTCACGGCCCACTCCACC
>NW_024724091.1:0-10275 GCF_018991925.1 Homarus americanus | reverse complement strand
GAGGTGTTGAACACCAGACACGTAGTGTAGTAGCTCCCTCACAGATGGCGTTATGAGGGGCCTGATGATGTAGCAGTTACCTCACAGATGGTGTTATGAGGAACTTCACATGATGATGCTGTAGCAAAACATTCACTACGTGGTGTCGTAGCATCTTGGGGACACCACGTGGTCCACATGACTCACTCATTCAAGTGGGTGAGGTGTGGTCCCAGGCCTCTCTATCGTGGAGTCTCAGGGGAAGTATAACTGGGTACCTGGGACCTCACTGTGTGAAGGTGGTTAGCTAGCTTGGGTAAGACTCAACTGCCGAGTTGTTTTTCACTGAGTTAAGCACTGTTCACCACTATTCATCACTGGTTCCATTCCTTTGCCAAATGAGATAGTACCTTATGGCAAGAACTTGTTGATAGTAGGCTGGGGAGGAGGGTTCAGGGGAGTGAGTTGGTATGGGCCAACATATAAATAATAATAATAATAATAATAATAATTAACGGTTTATTGAAAGAGCTTGGCAGCCAGAAGACTGAAAATATACAGTTACATATTTGGGGAATGGGTTACGAATTACAAATAATATACAAGTAACATGAGTGACACAAATAAGACATATAATAACTAGCTGGGGAAAAGCTCAAACTACAGTTCATTTCAACATAGTGACAGTGCAAGGAGTCGTGTTTACTGGGAGTGAGTACACTGATTTATTACAAGTTATCGATAATTTTTACAATGGTTGGGACTGGGCTGTTCTTATAGAGATCAGTTCGTGCACGTATGGGCTGGATGCGGTTGTGGTGTCGAAGAGCAATTCTCGGACTAGGGATCTCAGGTGGTAGTAGGAGCCGGTGTCGGGGATGGTGTAGAAGCTTCTTACCAAATTTGCCGATGAGGTCGTGGTGATGGTCAGTGAGAGTCTAAAGGGTCGGTCAGTGTGTTGAGCGCTTCTTGATATGTGGAGTAGGAAGGGTAGAGAATAATCTTGCATGGCCTCTTTTGCACTTTTTCTAGGTGTTTACGTTGTGTGGCATTTAGGGAAGAAGACCAGGTGAGCTTGGGAAGTATGAATGTTGTGTAAACACTGAGGAGCTCGTGTGCAGGAACACCGAGGGACTTGAGTCGGCGTAGGAGGTGGAGACGGAAACTGGAGGATTTGATAACTTCACTGACGTGTGGTTTCTAATTTAGTTTGTTGTCTATATGTATGTGTGTGTGTGTGTATATACTACTGTACTTTTTAGATCCTCCTACGCAACCTAACCTATTATAGTTAAGTATAGTAGGCTATACACTATTTTGTTAGTATGTGTTATAAAATGTAATTGCATGTTATTATTATTAATATTATTATTATTAATATTATTATTATTCTTATTATTATTAGTATTATTATTATTATTATTATTATTTTTATTATTGTTATTATTATTACATACTAATATAATACTAAGTTGCCCACCAGATTTCCTCAGAGATGGGAGGAGCACATTGGCGGCGGTGTTGTTTTTACTCCGCCCGATTACTGATTCCTATTCACCGAGCCAGAGCTGGCGGGCGGCGTGTTATGTGCCACGTTTTGTTTCCCATTGGGCGTACCGCTCAGCTGGGGAGTAGGAGATTTCATAAAAAGAAAGTTTGAGTGGAGAGCACACCTTTTCCTTCACATACAGTTATCTTAGACCATCTACTAGTATAATAGTTTGCACAAAAATACTCTACACTCTTTATAGGTTATTGTTATGTTGTTGTTTTTTTTTTTACTTCTCATCAGATTGTGCATTCAACTAATATACACTAATAGTGTGTTTATTATTATGTTTTATAGTATTATTTCGTAAAATATTGGGTAACACAATTATAGTCACTAGTATAGTCTATTATATTATTGGGGTTTATAGTAGTTTGTGGTCTAATAGTATCATGCTTTATGAGTGGTGTTCTATGTAGTGATGATTAGGCAATAAAATATGCTTTGGGTGTTTATAGCAGTTTGTGGTCTACTAGTATCATGCTTTATGGGTGGTGTTCTATGTAGTGATGATTAGGCCATAAAATATGCTTTTGGTTTATTGCTAACAAAATATACTTTGCTCTACCGCTGTAGTGCAATACATGGTGAAACTTACATACACCGTTAATAAAGTATTGATGGAAGAAGAAGTAAGAGGAAGAAGTGTGGAGGTAATGAACAGTGAGACAATGTATAGCCTCCGGGATGGCGGCAGCGTTTCTGTTATTAATATATAATAAGACAATAGGAAAATATGTTGTTGTCTCTACCTGTATTATTACCTTTGCGATAGCATGGTTAAATTTGGGGAGGACAGAGGAAGGAGCAGGAGGTTAGGAAGGGATTTGTAGTGGGAGAGATAGTGTCTGTGATCCTCGGATCACCACTCCTCGGATTATGTCAGTTCAAGTTTAGAAGCTCAAACAACTTTCCCTGATTACGAATTGGCAACCTTTCGATTTACAACAGGTACCTACTTACTGCTACAGTAGGTAGGTGAACAGGGACCAAGGGGGCTAGGAAGAGTGTCCAAACAACTTGCCTGTGTGATGTAGTCGTGGCCAGAATTAGGTTAGGATACAGACACATCTGGCTAGTTAGTAACGCTGTACCCATACCGGAACACTCAGCATGTAAACTTTGTGATACACCTTTAAAGCACTATATTATTGAATGTGACACTGTCAAAGACATCTTGAACTATGTCATTACTTCATTGAGGACATTACATTCTTGCTGTTTATCCCAAATTGGCTAGCCCACACACTGATTAGTCTACAATTACAATATGACTCCAATGTATGCTGCTGGTAAATGTGTACTGTCAATGAACCAGCGTGAGTGGTTGTCGCTCTTGCTGCTGTTGCTGCTGCTGCTGCTGCTTTGCGCCCTTTCTAAGTCCCGTTTGTCCCACCCCAGGTCATCCCCGCAGCACCTTCATCTACAACTATTCAAAATATTCTACACTAATTGTGCATATCCTAAAACGTCGATGTCGCATATTTTCAAGAGTATCCCAGGTCTGAGCGAATGTCATTAGAAGGCTTGTTCCAGAACGAACCTTGTTCTCTGTCTTCTTGGGGAGGAGCACAGCTTGGATGTTAGGAAGGACACCCCCTGGGGCAATGGTGACTCCAGACAGGAGCTTGTTCAGCTCCTCGTCATTGCGAATGGCAAGCTGAAGATGACGCGGGATAATGCGGGTCTTCTTGTTGTCGCGGGCGGCGTTACCGGCCAGCTCGAGCACTTCTGCTGCCAGGTACTCCATGACGGCTGCAAGGTACACAGGGGCACCTGCACCAACACGCTCAGCATAGTTGCCTTTACGCAAGAGACGGTGGATCCTACCCACGGGGAAACCGTGGACTGGCCCCAGAACGGGACTTGACTCTGCTCTTCACCTTGCTCTTGCCGCTGCTGCCCTGACATGTTACTGTTGCTGCTGCTTTCAGATAGGAACCCCGCCACCCTATCTTATACCGCCCAGATCAGGTCCAAGAGGTTGTCCGGACCCAACCAATGTAAGAGAGCCGTAGCTGCAGCCAGTCTGATCCTGAGCGTCCCGCTCGGTATATAAGGAAAAGTTAGTCGGGCCAGTTTTCAATTCTCTCGCTCCGCGCCACGAGTAACTGTGCCGCCATGCCTCCCAAAACTTCCGGAAAGGCTGCCAAGAAGGCTGGAAAGGCCCAGAAGGCCATTGCCAAGGGTGACAAGAAGAAGAAGCGCAGGAGGAAGGAAAGCTACAGCATCTACATCTACAAGGTACTGAAGCAAGTGCACCCCGACACAGGAGTCTCCTCCAAAGCTATGTCCATCATGAACTTTTTCGTGAACGACATCTTCGAGCGCATCGCTGCCGAGGCTTCCCGCCTGGCGCACTACAACAAACGCTCCACCATTACAAGTCGGGAAATCCAGACAGCTGTCCGACTCTTGCTGCCCGGTGAACTGGCCAAGCATGCCGTGTCTGAGGGCACCAAGGCTGTCACCAAGTACACCTCTTCCAAGTAAGAGGTTACTTGTGCACAACAAACACGCCATCCCACTACTACAACTTAATCGGCTCCTTCGGAGCCACAGTTACATGTTAAAGAGACAGTTACCGACATTGATATATTGAGAGGGAAATAAATAAAAAAAAATTATAATAATCTGCATTCTCTATTGGCGTAGAAACAGGACTAAATCGAAACATTATAAATAAATAAATAAATTCTGCGTGGAGTACTTTTACACCCACTGCAAAGTGACATACATGGAGTGTGTTTGGGTTTCATTTCTTGTTTGCAGCACGCCTATTTCATGTAAACAATTCATTTTATTTTATTTTATTGAATTTTCTTTTATTTTAGTTATTTATTTACTTATTTATTCTTTATATATTAATTTGTTACTAGCTCTTGTTTTTTGCACCCACCCACCTCCCGAATTGATGACCTACTATACATTCGTGCCTGCACGACTGTTACCAACTTACCGTTAGGCGATTTGGGTTACCGAAATTAACGCTCTCCTACCACCAACCATTTCGATTGTCATGAAAATTATCTTCAGAACATTTCTTTGGCCCTGAGAAGGGCCGAGTTATAGATGTCTGGTAGGTTTTGTTGTGCTTTTTCTTTTTCCCCAAGGAAGAGGACTTAAGCACGCTCTCCGCGGATGCGCCGGGCCAGCTGGATGTCCTTGGGCATGATGGTAACGCGCTTGGCGTGAATGGCACACAGGTTGGTGTCCTCGAAAAGACCCACCAGGTAAGCCTCAGAGGCTTCCTGCAGAGCCATGACGGCAGACGACTGGAAGCGCAGGTCAGTCTGGAAATCCTGGGCGATCTCACGCACCAGGCGCTGGAAGGGCAGCTTCCTGATGAGTAGCTCTGTGCTCTTCTGGTAACGACGGATCTCACGAAGGGCGACGGTTCCGGGCCTGTAACGATGGGGCTTCTTGACACCACCGGTGGCTGGGGCGGACTTGCGAGCTGCCTTGGTGGCAAGCTGCTTCCGTGGAGCCTTGCCTCCAGTGGACTTGCGGGCAGTCTGTTTAGTACGGGCCATCTCGACGACGAAATAGTCAATACGGGCGGCCTGGCAGGCGGGCGGGCTTATATACAGACATTCTCCACCTCAGTGGCCACCTCATTGGCCACGAGTGCCGCATGCGTCATCCGCAAGCTACGCCCCACCTCCAAGAGGGAGGGACGGCCTTGGATGAACGATACTACCGCTGCGTCCACAGCACGCCACCTACTCCCACCAAACCGTGGGCGAAGCCATCACACTCTCTCTCCCTCACCATGAACGGATACGAGTTTGTTAACGTGGCGCGGATACGTCCGGACACGCCGACCTGCCCCAAGAAACTAAACCTCCTAGTTCTCCAGAAGTTTTTCGAAGCTAATGGGATCGTGGGGGTCACCAAGGTAGAACGCCTAAAGCTCCATGGCGACATCAAGATCACCTTCGCCGAGATGGGCATGCCCGCTCAACTCGCGGAGATCCCAGACATCAACGGCATTCCTTTTAAAATGTTTGCCTTCATGTGGGACAACTTGAAGCTGGGTGTAATCTCCCACGCCGAAATTGCCCACATGGACAAAGCAGAGCTGAGTGAGCTCCTCAAGGAGCAGCAGCTCCAAGTTGTGAAGAAGCTGTCCGACACCACTGCCCTCATCGGACACCACTCCACCCTACCCAAGGAAGCTCAACTGGCGTGGATAACTATGCCAGTCAAGCCCTACTGCAGACCGAAACGGTGTTACAAATGCCAGCACTATGGACACACTGTAAACAAGTGTGAGGCGCAGGAAGACACCTGCTCCATGTGTGGCAGCCCTGGACACCGCTACACGGCCTGCCCCAACACAGAGAAAAAATGCGTTGCCTGTGGTGGCCCACACTCCTCCGCCGACCGGACCTGCCCCAGATGGAAGGAGGAATGCAGGGTAGCCAAGGCTCGTCTTGAGAAAAAACTGAGCTACAAAGAGCCCCTCCTTGCTGTACGCTCCCAAGAAAAGAAAAAACCAGCAGTAAAGAAAAACCAAGAAAAGAAAACTCAACAGAAGCAGCCCACCACACAGAACCAAGAACACCACGTGGCCCGTGGTGCTGAAGCCCACGCGGCCAGTGGTGCTGAAGCCCACGTGGTCAACCTCTCCCTCTCTGAATTCTTCCACACCTATGAGGACTTAAAATACGAGGAAGACGAACAAGAAGACCCAAACACAAACGAATGGACACTTCAAGAGAGCAAGAAGAGAAGGAGAGAGAGAAGAAAATCGACATCAAGCTAAGAAGACCAAGACATCCCCTCCACACAAGAAACCAAAACACAATCAAGCCGACCAAGCACTGAACATCCATTGCCCAACCCATCACGCACCTGACGCTTGACCTGACGCTAGCCTGGCCTTGTCTTGTCGCCTCCCTGCCGCGTCCAGGCGGGTTGCTGTGGCTGCCTCCATCTTATAATCCCTCACGCAAGCGGTGTTTAGCCACTGCACCTGTTCTCTCCTTCTAAAATTCACTTCCATCCTCCCTTTATTCTTCCTCTGAACCTCCTTCCCCCCTGTCACTAGCATTTTTCTAGTTCTAGTTCGCGATTACATCAGCCAGCACTCTCTAACCCTCTCTCACCATGAACGGTTACGAGTTTTATAACGTGGCGCGGATACGTCCGGACACGCCGACCTGCCCCAAGAAACTTAACCTCCTAGTTCTCCAGAAGTTTTTCGAAGCTAATGGAATCATGGGGGTCACCAAGGTGGAGCGTCTAAGGCTCCATGGTGACATCAAGATCACCTTCGTCGAGAAGGGCATGCCCGCACAGCTCGCGGAGATCCCAGACATCAACGGCATTCCTTTTAAAATGTTTGCCTACATGTGGGACAACTTGAAGCTGGGTGTAATCTCCCACGCCGAAATTGCCCACATGGACAAAGCAGAGCTGAGTGAGCTCCTCAAGGAGCAGCAGCTCCAAGTTGTGAAGAAGCTGTCCGACACCACTGCCCTCATCGGACACCACTCCACCCTACCCAAGGAAGCTCAACTGGCGTGGGTAACTATGCCAGGCAAGCCCTACTGCAGACCGAAACGGTGTTACAAATGCCAGCACTATGGACACACTGTAAACAAGTGTGAGGCGCAGGAAGACACCTGCTCCATGTGTGGCAGCCCTGGACACCGCTACACGGTCTGCCCCAACACAGAGAAAAAATGCGCTGCCTGTGGTGGCCCACACTCCTCCGCCGACCGGACCTGTCCCAGATGGAAGGAGGAATGCAGAGTAGCCAAGGCTCGTCTTGAGAAAAAACTGAGCTACAAAGAGGCCCTCCTTGCTGTACGCTCCCAAGAAAAGAAAAAACCAGCAGTAAAGAAAAACCAAGAAAAGAAAACTCAACAGAAGCAGCCCACCACACAGAACCAAGAACACCACGTGGCCCGTGATGCTGAAGCCCACGAGGCCTGTGGTGCTGAAGCCCACGTGGTCAACCTCTCCCTCTCTGAATTCTTCCACACCTATGAGGACTTAAAACACGAGGAAGACGAAGAAGAAGAAGACCCAAACACAAACGAATGGACAATTCAAGAGAGCAAGAAAAGGAGGAGAGTGAGAAGAAAATCTACATCAAGCTAAGAAGACCAAGACATCCCCTCCACACAAGAAACCAAAACACAATCAAGCCGACCAAGCACTGAACATCCATTGCCCAACCCAACACGCACCTGACGCTTGACCTGACGCTTGACCTGACGCTAGCCTGGCCTTGTCTTGTCGCCTCCCTGCCGCGTCCAGCCGGGTTGTTGCTGCTGCCCCCATCTTATAATCCCTCACGCAAGCGGTGTTTAGCCACTGCATCTGTTCTCTCCTCCTAAAATTCACTTCAATCCTCCCTTTATTCTTCTCCTGAACCTCCTTCCCCCCTGTCACTAGCATTTTTCGATTCGGCTGCTCTCTCCTTCTAAAATTCACTTCCATCCTATCTTTATTCTTCCTCTGAACCTCCTTCCCCCCTGTCACTAGCATTTTCTAGTCTCTAGTCTAGGCTGCACGCTGATTGGCTGGTCGGAGTGCGGCCGGAGCTCAGTTGGAAGTTGTAGGGGAGAGTAGCCACTACAAGTGATTCGACATAATGAAGTTAACCGAACCACTTTTCCGGTTGTGGCATAATGGGTAACACCAAGGCCCCCTGATAAGAGCCCTCAATTTCACTGTCCTCAACCTCAGTACACAACATCAGGCGTTGCAGTAAACACGGCCCGGTCTCTCTATCATTGCCAGCGTTCCTATATAATTCACTGAGGATTTAGAGTCACCCGCCTCTTACAATCATCCACACTGAGCTTCAGTCATTCTTGGAGGTACAGTACAGTGTATAATTACATACAACTACAACAGGTGCTGATCAAATGAAAGTTATATCATGTCCTGTTCTGTGGTCGGCGGTCAGGTCTCTCATCTTTATATATCTGCTTCATGACTCTTGTACAAGTCATTAAACAGTATATATATATGGAAACCAGCACCAAAAACAAAGTGACGGACTCATCAAGTGTGTGGTAAAATGGATCAGTTTGCGGTGAGCTGTGGAATTGTGCGCTAAATACTGGTCCTGTGAGCGGTAGCGTAAAAAGGACTACAGAGTAGAGGCCACTAAGGGTGTTTATCAGACCCCAGTGACCGTGATTATTATAGCACTAAATGTAACAGAGTATTTCCAGTATATTGTTTGTTTAAGTCGGTACATAGAAGTTTGATCAGGTGCTAAATGCCAAGTGTGGATACAGCCTCGGTATATTAGCTATCTTGCCATCAAATATAAAGTTCGGACATTGCCTACACCAGTGGTCCTCAGCCTGTAGTTCGTCACATTATGGAGCCCTCAAGGGTTTATTAGAAATTTGTGAAATATTTGAGAATTTTTTGTCAGAGTGAAATAAATGAAAATGTGATAAATTCATGCGAAATTATAGAGGGGGGGTGGCGGAAGAGATGAACGTTTGTCCCGAGTCTTTTGTGTATATGACGTATTTCTCACAGACCGGGCCCAGAGATAGAGGGAGTCAGCCTTCTCACTAAAGGGAAACACTTTATATATATATATATATATATATATATATATATATATATATATATATATATATATATATATATATATATATATATATATATATATATATATATATATATATATATATATATATATATATATATATAATTTTGTTCACATATGCCTGAGGGGCATACTGCCAGAGGTACTTATATTCTAAGCTTAGTCTAGCGGTTACAACATCTTGTAATCTAGTCATCTTGTTACTTGCCCCATATACATGTTTCACTTGATACATCTCATCATGGTAAACAATGGATTGACTAGTACCTGTTTGTACTTGTCTACTGGCTTCAAATTCATCAAGTTTTTTTCTCGATTACAGTTTGTAATGTTCTGTTTGACACAACTAGATGGTATAAACATTTGTTATTGTTGGCATCAACTTTATCATGTTGACTAATGCCTGAGAGAGGTAGAGGTGCTGTGGCCAGTGGCGGCGCGCTGGGGTCAGTCAATGTGTCAACTCTGGCAATCTGTGTGTGTGTGACCCCCACAGGTGATGGCTGGCCGCTTCCTCAGGTGTGTGCACGGGAAGGAGTTGCTGGCGCTGAAGGAGAGACTAGCAGCCCATCTGCCCAACTCTGCCATTGTGAGTTATCGCCTCTTACCATGTTCTAAAATTACCACAAACATTACACAGCCTATGATGCTAAACCATTGATAAAAATGTGATGGCACGAACCAACCAAATCTAACTTTACCGTCTAGACCTGACCTGACCTAACCTGACCTAACCTAAACTGATACAAAACACACTAAACCCGAGGTGCCAAACTGACAAAGCCCGGGGACAACATTTATACTTTGTGAAAGTCAGAAATTAATTATTTATAAAATAGACATTCGGTCAAGAGAACAAACGATGGACCAGTAGTTGGTCAAATGTACTGAAACTTTAATAGATCTTCTGTGGGGAAAAATGGAGAAGATTTCAATCTAGAAAACGAGAGAAGGTGTTGAAGGTGAAGACTCTGTCATAAGTAGCGTTTGGGGGAGCACCATCACTCCTACAGTAGGGTGTGTCATAGGAGGGAAGATCAGCTAAAACTAATGGCCCATCACTTTTTTGGTAGATTTTAGTGTATATAAACAGAAAATAATTTCAGTTTCAATATTTTGCAACCTTTTGCTAAGTAAATTTTAGCGTGAAATTTATCGA
>NW_024724090.1:0-5797 GCF_018991925.1 Homarus americanus | reverse complement strand
TTACTTATTCTCAATTATCTCCTTATTTTCATTCACCTTCGTTGTATCTTCCAGTACTCGTAAATTTCACTCCGTAAGCATGTGTTGAACTCGAGGAAAAATCTTCACTAATCACAGTACACTTTAGTCACCTGTCAGAACACGTAAAGGTTTTATATATATATATTTTTTTTCTAGTTTCTTTTCCTTTAGATTACAGGGAGAGAGAAATTCACAGCTAGGATTAAATTCCACGTGACCTTAAATAATCCAAAACCCGTAACGTAAGACTATGATGTGTCCGTCAAAAATGCTCAAATTTATTCACGAATGCTAGGATTAGTAAACCAAGGGCAAGAATTTATTCGTACATTCAGGAATTAACGCCAACATGATGGGAGTACCAAGTGTAAATAAGCTTCCAAAAGAGTGAATTTTCAGTTAGAATTAGAACACATCAGAATTTATTTGTTAGAATTAGTAGAAATAAGTCAGAAGTTACAAGTCTAGTTCAGCTAAGACGTAACTGAAGCCTTGCTGGTGTTGTCATTACCTGAACGATATGTGGAGACGGATCTATCTATCTCACACACACACACACACACACACACACACACGATGACCTACACCTGTGAAACTGATCAAAAGCTTGAGTGTGTTTGGGAGTCTGTGTTTGAGAGCTACTCTGATTACCTCTCTCTCTCTCTCTTCTCTTCAACCGTGAAAGTGACTGACTGACGAACTGCCTTTGATGGTCATTGTGAATGCTTGTGAGGTTGCCTGTGTGTGTGTGTGTCCCATCTCTCTGCCTTTATGATTTTTTTCCTCTATATCTGTCTCGATTTTGTCTTTCTTTGTGTCTCAGTTAACCTTTGTCGACTATTGTTCTCTCTCTAATTTTCTGTATGTGTGTGTGTGTGTGTGTGTGTGTGTGTCAGTCATTATGTTTGAAACTGATCAAAGGTGAAAGCTCGTTTGATTGGCAATTTGAGTGCTGGTTTAGTTACACTCTCTCTCTCTCTCTCTCTCTCTCTCCTCAGACACAACAACTTAAAGTTGAGCTCCTGGGGAATTGCGTCTTTTGATCTGCCTGCCCTCGGATTCAGCGAGCTTTGAAAATTCTAGATGGAATTTTAATGACGATCGAAGCAAGTCATGTAAACATTATCTCTGGTAAAGTAAATATCACGGCTGGTTTTAGTTCCACGACCTCTCCACTGCTATATTTATCATAGTAGTATCGAAGAAAATGTTTAATATACTATAACTTATGTATAAACTGTATATAGTACTCTTATATACACTCCAAAAATAAGTATCGATATAAAATTGTGTTGAAAAAATATGACACAACGGACGAAGGATTTTGAAAACCCTACCGAGACAACAGGAGTCACAGTGTTCATTCTGAAATTCATCGATCACCCCAAGTACAGATACTTTTTGTGAGTGACTGTGATTTGAAGTGTAGGATGGTAGAAAAAAAAATGATCTTTATCGTTGTATGTGGGAAGTAATCTATTGTGAAGATATGGGTACACAACAACACAACAAGAGGTGGTAGGTAACCAATGCATATAAATGAATAACTATATGTGCTAATGATGTGAAGAAAATAAATAGATAATATAAAAAAAAATAAAGTGTTTTTGCATTATATTTTTCATCCTTGGCTGACTCACCTATAGACGTTCATGGTAATAATAATAATAATAATAATAATTAACGGTTTATTGAAAGAGCTTGGCAGCCAGAAGGCTGAAAATATACAGTTACATATTTGGGGAATGGGTTACGAATTACAAATAATATACAAGTAACATAAGTGACACAAATAAGACATATAATAACTTAGATGGTGTGTGTGTGTAATAATACCACACACACACTAACGGTTTATTGAAAGAGCTTGGCAGCCAGAAGGCTGAAAATATACAGTTACATATTTGGGGAATGGGTTACGAATTACAAATAATATACAAGTGACACAAATAAGACATATAATAACTTAGATGGGGATCAGCTCAAACTACAGTTCATTTCAACATAGTGACAGTGTAGGGAGCAGTGTTTACCGGGAGTGAATACACTGATTTATTACATGTTATTGATAATTTTTACAATGGTTGGGACTGGGCTGTTCTTATAGCGATCAGTTCGTGCACGTATGGGCTGGATGCGGTTGTGGTGTCGAACAGCAATTCTCGGACAGGGGATCTCAGGTGGTAGTAGGGGCCGGTGTCGGGGATGGTGTAGAAGCTTCTTACCAAATTTGCAGATGAGGCCGTGGTGATGGTCAGTGAGAGTCGAAAGGGTCAGTGTGTTGAGCGCTTCTTGATATGTGGTGTAGGAAGGGGAGAGAATAATCTTGCACGCCCTCTTTTGCACTTTTTCTAGGTGTTTACGTTGTGTGGCATTTAGGGAGGAAGACCAGGTGGGGGAGGCATAGGTGAGCTTGGGAAGTATGAATGTTGTGTATACACTGAGGAGCTCGTGTGCAGGAACTCCGAGGGACTTGAGTTGGCGGAGCAGGTGGAGACGGAAACTGGAGGCTTTGACAATTTCACTGACGTGTGGTTTCCAATTTAGTTTGTTGTCTATGGTGACGCCGAGGAGCTTCGTGGAATCTACAACCTGGAGTGTGTGTGTGTGTGTGTGTGTGTGTGTGTGTGTGTGTTTATTCCTTTCCAACCTTGACACAAATGGATTTTCAATTGCATTACCTGATTCCGTTTGTTCAAGACTCTCGTATTAAAGGGAATTCTTTTATCCATCAAATTACACACAGGTGAATGGGAGCAGTGTAGTACCTTTCCCGGTAGCCGTTTAAGAGAAAGAAAGAAAGAAAGAGAAAGAGAGAGAGAGAGAGAGAGAGAGAGAGAGAGAGAGAGAGAGAGTACTTCACCCCCCACAAAAGACAACAATGCGCCTTGAGTGACTCTTGAGACTGAACAAGAGAGGAGAACACAGCCACCAGGTCCTGCCAGACACAAGAGTTTATGAGTCACCAGGTAGGGCCGGTCCGCTGGTACCTGGTGACCTTCAACTGGTGACCCTCAACTACCGGTGAATAATAAATGACCTTAAATTAGCAGTAAAGGTTATAGGAATATTTACATTGTTGATTTGAGAGAGAGAGAGAGAGAGAGAGAGAGAGAGAACTTCACCCCCCACAAAAGACAACAATGCGCCTTGAGTGACTCTTGAGACTGAACAAGAGAGGAGAACACAGCCACCAGGTCCTGCCAGACACAAGAGTTTATGAGTCACCAGGTAGGGCCGGTCCGCTGGTACCTGGTGACCTTCAACTGGTGACCCTCAACTACTGGTGAATAATAACTTAAATTAGCAATAAAAGGCTATGTAGGAATATTTACATTGTTGATTTCAGAGAGAGAGAGAGAGAGAGAGAGAGAGAGAGAGAGAGAGAGAGAGAGAGAGAGAGAGAGGAGAGAGAGGAGAGAGAGAGAGAGAGAGAGAGAGAGAGAGAGGAGAGGAGAGAGAGGAGAAAACTTAAATCAGAAAGTTTGGTAAATGGAGAGACATTTTCACTTCCGGTTTTGTATGTTTAATTTAATTGTTTTGTTCACACACACACACACACACACACACACACACACACACACACACACACACACACACACAAAAGGAGATTGGTAAACGTAAACCTCATTAGTATAAACCAACTGGCCAGAACACATACCAGACGACTCCAAGAATTCCAAAAATTATCGAGATCAGAAAGTTTGGATTCTTCGTGTGTCGTCCTGGAGAAAAATCTTAATTATATGTTGATGATGAAAGTTGTATCCTGTTTACCTGTCGTGACGCTGAGGAAGAGACTATATTTAGAGGGGAAATATTTGTCTAAGAGTTTAATAAGCAATTGTGTATATAATTTGTGAATGAATGAAAAAATAGTAAGAACATGTAATGATGTGTGTGTGTGTGTGGTTGAGTGTATATAACGCTCCCCTCCTCTCCTAAAGCTTGCTGGTTCGTGTTGAGGGCACCCTAGTCCACCCAGCTGTGAATGGGTTTGTAACATTATAGTCAGAGAGGTACGGGGGGAAAAAAGCCTTAGTGTATTGTACGCTATATCCGTACTCCTTCATGTTTACTGGATCTACTTTCATTTTCTTATAATTGACAATTGTTTTCCCCTTGTCAATCAACTTGTTTTCATTACCAATTTCATGATCACTGGAAATATCTAACTGTTTCCCTTCATTTTAATTGGAATAGTTCCCATTATTTTTTTTTTTGGGGGGTGGGGGGTTCTTAACACTTATTACTTTTAAACCATTTAATTTCACAATTTCTGTATTCTTCCAACTCGACATTGACATCTGTATCTCCTCTCTCTCTCTCCCTCTCTCTCTCTCTCTCTAGATATATTTACCTCTACCCATGACAGTATTCTCCTAGATCAATGTTTAAGTCAGAGTTACATCTGTTCCAATATTTTATTCTTCCTGCATAGTCCTTCATTACGTCGATGGCTGCTCGCGTGGTAGCTATAGAGATAAATCTTGGGTGTCATAAGCAGACATAAGGACCACGCGAATAGATGAGACACAACTACAATAAACAGCTATCCTCTTGAACCTTGCACCGGGGCAATAACTGCAACATATGAGGCTCCTGCAGCAATACAAGTGGGAGTGCCATTGAGGGAGAGGTGAGGGCAGGGGAGAGGTGAGGGCAGGGGAGAGGAGAGGGGAAGGGAAGGGAGGGGAGAGGGGAGGGGAGAGGGGAGGACAGGGGAGAGTAGAGGGGAGGGTAGAGGCGGAACTCTTCACTTTTCAGCTTTTATACATGTTCAATAAATAACCACACATGCCTCTACGACCTCAAACTCCAATAAATTGACGACAATAAAAAATAAGGTTTATTTAAGTTCTATGAGTGTCTGTAAATACCTCTAAATACTTGTATACCTGGGTAGTCCCCAGGTAACTAATTAGACGTAGTACCTGGCATGTGAACACCTATCTTGAGTTGATGTATTCCTGACAACAGTGAAGAATACATAAGAATTCATAGTCATAGCTGTATGATGAGCTACACATCCACGTACCAAATCAAACCTAACCTAACCTAACCTAACCAAACCTAAGCAGAAGGAGCAAGTATGAGGCCAATTGATTAGTGCTTCCCCAGCGAGGAAGAGGAGGGGGAATATGAGGGGGAATAGGAGAGGAAGGAGGATGAGGAGGAGAAGAAGAGGGGGAGTAGGAGGAGAAGAGGGAGAAGGAGGAGAGGGAGGCGTAGGCAGGGGGTCACTAGTACTCATGAAAATCGCGTGAGTGAAGGTACTAGGTCACCCTGCCGCTGCAAACGACACCAAGAGACGGTACTCAGGCTACTGGGAGGGGTGGGGGGGGTGGGGGGGGAACGTAACGCCCCTTCTTAATAACATTCAAGTCAGACCTAACCTAACCATAAGGCTTGGGCCCAATGCCGGTTAGGTTAGGTTAGGTTAGGTTGGGTTAGGTTAGGTTTTTTGTTAACAAGCGCTAGGTGACATTCAGGTAACTGTTACACTATTTCGCCAGGCTTATCACTAATTGCGTTCATACTCAGGTAACGTGACCGTCTCTCTGTGTGTCTCTCTCTCTCTGTCTCTCTGTCTCTCTCCCTCCCTCCCTCTCTCTCTCACTCACTCTTTTTCTTTCTCTCTCTCAATTTTTCTGTCCCTCTATCTATCTTTCTTTCACTGTCTATGTCATCTTCTCTATGTTTATTTCTCTCTCTTTCTCTCCTTTCTCTTTTATCTCTTTCTCTCACACTTTTATTCAGTCTATTTCTATTTCTG
>NW_024724089.1:0-18735 GCF_018991925.1 Homarus americanus | reverse complement strand
CACAAGCAGCCATCGCAAATATTATCAACTTATAAATGCATCAGAATCTGAAACAGAAAAAAATATTGTTAGTTGGGTTGTTAAAGAATGAAGTCAGAAAGCAATGTTCACTATTTAATTGTAATGCACTAATGCAGCTGTACGTTAGATTTTCGATAAATTTCACGCTAAAATTTACCTAGCAAAAGGTTGCAAAATATTGAAACTGAAATATTTTCTGTTTATATACACTCAAATCTACCAAAAAAGTGATGGGCCATTAGTTTTAGCTGATCTTCCCTCCTATGACACACCCTACTGGGCATCCCATACCCCGAGTCTGGGGCAGCCACGTGTGTTGCCGGTAACATGTGGACAAGTGTTGGCAAGTATTAAGAGATATTAATAGTTTCAGTAAATGTTAATAGGATTTGATTCACGTTAACTGATGTTGGAAGGTGTTGACGGCATCTGATAAGTGTTGGCAGGTGTTGACGACAGCTGATAAGTGTTGGCAGGTGTTGACGGCAGCTGATAAGTGTTGGCAGCTGTTAACGGCATCTGATAAGTGTTGGCAGGTGTTGACGGCATCTGATAAGTGTTGGCAGGTGTTGACGACAGCTGATAAGTGTTGGCAGGTGTTGACGGCAGCTGATAAGTGTTGGCAGGTGTTGACGGCATCTGATAAGTGTTGGCAGGTGTTGACGACAGCTGATAAGTGTTGGCAGGTGTTGACGACAGCTGATAAGTGTTGGCAGGTTTTGACGGCAGCTGATAAGTGTTGGCAGGTGTTAACGGCATCTGATAAGTGTTGGCAGGTGTTGACGGGAGCTGATAAGTGTTGGCAGGTGTTGACGACAGCTGATAAGTGTTGGCAGGTGTTGACGGGAGCTGATAAGTGTTGGCAGGTGTTGACGACAGCTGATAATTGTTGGCAGGTGTTGACGGGAGCTGATAAGTGTTGGCAGGTGTTGACGGGAGCTGATAAGTGTTGGCAGGTGTTGACGACAGCTGATAAGTGTTGGCAGGTGTTGACGCCAGCTGATAAGTGTTGGCGGGTGTTGACGACGGCTGATAAGTGTTAACTGAGTGTTGTTGGCAGCTGATAAGTGTTGGCAGGTGTTATTGACGCTGATAGAATATTGGCAGGTGTTGACGGCGTAGCAGTAAAGTGTTATTTGGCAGGTGTTGACGACAGCTGATAAGTGTTAGCAGGTGTTGACGACCCAGCTGATGAAGTGCTGGCAGGTGTTGACAGAGCTGATAAGTGTTGGTAGGTGTTGACGGGAGCTGATAAGTGTTGGCAGGTGTTGACGACAGCTGATAAGTGTTGGCAGGTGTTGACGGGAGCTGATAAGTGTTGGCAGGTGTTGACGACAGCTAATAAGTGTTGGCAGGTGTTGACGGCAGCTGATAAGTGTTGGCAGGTGTTGACGGCAGCTGATAAGTGTTGGCAGGTGTTGACGGCAGCTGATAAGTGTTGGCAGGTGTTGACGACAGCTGATAAGTGTTGGCAGGTGTTGACGGCAGTGTAATGAGACAAATCTCACAAGAAGAGAATTACATATATAGGTAGGAAGTATAGAGAGTAGGAATGTAAAGATAGTAAACTTGGTAGCGTGGCCTGGATGTTATTTGCACAGCGTCACTACGCTTATCTTAGCTCGTTTGTCAATACACATATCACTCCTTAAAGGGACAACTTGTTAAACACCTCTTGATACAACTATTTATTACTTCACTCAATGAAATGGACACATTAATATCACTATTATATCGGGGTACTAACACATTATGCTTTACGTTACTTGACACTGACTCTCGGACACACCTGAATGAATACACTTCCCACAGTAGGTAACTCACCCTAGGACGTTCTGACAAGACTCACGTGTACCCTGACGTAGGCCCAGTGAGTGCTGGCTGGGCTGCCTCCTATGGGAGAGTCTGCTTAGCTGGCGATGCCGTGGTCTGGTCGGGAGGTCTCCCTCCCGACCTGGGGAGGGGACATGCGTGACTCTGCTTAGTGAACCGAGTGACGACCCGAACGGGAGGGGGATGACAGCAACCAGAATGAGAATCAGTATGACCAGAATCAGAATGATAATGATAATGCCCGTGGACGGGACTGTAGGGCCTTTATATGGGGTCGGCCCAGCCGGCTTCTGACCTCTAACAATTAACACTAAACTGGTTTGATCTGGCTAGCTGTGTGCAGGTGTGGTCCTGGCCAGGTGTCTTGGCTAGGTGCGGTTGTAGGTCACCCGGCTCACGTCATTAGCGGGCGAGGTCAAGTCCCTTGGGTCGACCTGAGGTGTGTCAACACGGAATGTGGTGGTACCACGAGGTCTGCAGTGCTCTTGCTGTTATATGCGGCATAATTCTGGGCTGTAAGGTTTGGTCTGACAATCACTCATTACAGCAGCTGATAAGTGTTGGCAGGTGTTGACAGGAGCTGATAAGTGTTGGCAGGTGTTGACGGCAGCTGATAAGTGTTGGCAGGTGTTGACGGCAGCTGATAAGTGTTGGCAGGTGTTGACGGCAGCTGATAAGTGTTGGCAGGTTTTGATGGGAGCTGATAAGTGTTGGCAGGTGTTGACGGCAGCTGATAAGTGTTGGCAGGTGTTGACGGCAGCTGATAAGTGTTGGCAGGTGTTGACGGCAGCTGATAAGTGTTGGCAGGTGTTGATGGCAGCTGATAAGTGTTGGCAGGTGTTCACGACAGCTGATAAGTGTTGGCAGGTGTTGACGGCGGCTGATAAGTATTGGCGGGTGTTGACGGCGGCTGATAAGTGTTGGCAGGTGTTAACGGCGGCTTATAAGTGTTGACAGGTGTTTACGGGCTGACAGAGTATTGCCTTGGTGACAGTAGTTGACAAGTGTTGGCAGGTGTTGACAGTAGTTGACAAGTGTTGGCAGTGGTGACAGTAATTGACAAGTGTTGGCAGGTGTTAACGGCTGATTGACAAGTGTTGGCAAGGTGGTGACAGTAGTTGACAGGTGTTGGCAGGTGGTGACAGTAGTTGACAAGTGTTGGCAGGTGTTAACGGCTGATGACAAGTGTTGGCAGGTGGTGACAGTAGTTGACAAGTATTGGCAGGTGTTGACGGCAGATCACAAGTGTTGGCAGGTGTTGACGGCAGATGCCTGATGAAGGTGCCATTTTCTCTCTCTCTCTCTATCTCTCTCTTAAATGAAATATATATATATATATATATATATATATATATATATATATATATATATATATATATATATATATATATATATATATATATATATATATATATATATATATATATATATATATATATATGTATATATATATATATATATCTTTCATTTAAGAGAGAGATAATAATTACCCATTTCTCCGCCTGTTTCATGTTTTCTTTCTTTATTACTCCTTCCTCCTCCTCCTCCACTTTCTTCCCTTGTTTCAATCTCTCTTTCTTTCTTTCTTTCTTTCTCTTTCTTTGTTGCCTATATTACTGTTTTCTTTTTTATTTTCTTCTGTTTGATGTTTCATCAGTGATACTCTCTCTCTCTCTCTCTCTCTCTGTCTGTCTGTCTGTCTGTCTGTCTGTCTGTCTGTCTGTCTGTCTGTCTGTCTGTCTGTCTGTCTGTCTGTCTGTCTGTCTGTCTGTCTGTCTGTCTGTCTGTCTGTCTGTCTGTCTGTCTGTCTGTCTGTCTCTCTCTCTCTCTCTCTCTCTCTCTCTCTCTCTCTCTCTCTCTCTCTCTCTCTCTCTCTCTCTCTCTCTCTCTCTCTCTCTCTCTCTCTCTCTCTCTCTCGCTCTCTCTCTCTCTCTTTGCTTTCCAGTTTGTCATTTTCTCTTCTTTAATCTGTTTCTTTGTCTGTCTGTCTGTCTGTCTGTCTGTCTGTGTGTGTGTGTGTGTCAGTATGCCAATTAGGTTTATCTTAAGTTCAGGAAATGACCTTTCATGCCCTTTGGTGAGGTGTGTTCTTTTGAGAGAAAGAAAATGTTTCTTTATAACAGTAAATAAACAAAGAACGTAAAAACATAAACAAAATAAACAAATAAACAATAAAACACCATAAAACACATAAACTGGGACAGAAAAACAAAACAAAATAAAACACTCATAAAGTCAATACTACAAAGCTATAAGTCCAGGTCGTCTTTTAATTAAACGCTGAGAAAATAAGATCAAGACAAACATAATTTACCAGCGTGATACACCATGGGTAAAATGTTCCTTTGTGAGCGAACCTTGATGGTGAAACTCCTACATGCTGCTCATCTACTACTGTACTATAATAATAATAATAATAATAATAATAATAATAATAATAATAATAATAATAATAATAATAATAATAATAATAATAATAATAATAATAATAGTAATAATAATAAACAAAAACAACAACAAACAAGACGAAGAACAAGAACAGGTGAACAACAACAACAAGAAAGCAAAAATAGTCATAAAAAAAACGAACGTAAACTAAACAAAATATAAATAACTCATAAGTTTGGTTAAGTTAGGTTAGGGTAGGTTAGTTTATGTTACAGTTACGTCATTTCAATTAATAATACAATGTCGTCTACCTTTCACTAGCATATAACCCAAAAATATGCTTAAATCTACTTCAATATAATTTATGGCTGTTTCCCCTCAATCTTGCAAAAATCTCCTTCAATATAGTTTATGGTCGTACCCCTCAATCTAGCTTAAATCTACTTCAATATAGTTTATGGTCGTACCCCTCAATCTTGCTTAAATCTACTTCAATATAGTTTATGGTCGTACCCCTCAATCTTGCTTAAATCTACCTCAATATAGTTTATGGTCGTACCCCTGAATCTTGCTTAAATCTACTTCAATATAGTTTATGGTCGTACCCCTCAATCTTGCTTAAATCTACTTCAATATAGTTTATGGTCGTACCCCTCAATCTTGCTAAATCTACTTCAATATAGTTTATGGTCGTACCCCTCAATCTTGCTTAAATCTACTTCAATATAGTTTATGGTCGTACCCCTCAATCTTGCTTAAATCTACTTCAATATAGTTTATGGTCGTACCCCTCAATCTTGCTTAAATCTTCTTCAATATAGTTTATGGTTGTTTCCCCTCAATCTTGCTTAAATCTACTTCAATATAGTTTATGGTTGCTTAAATGCTTAAATCTACTTCAATATAGTTTATGGTCGTAAATCAATCGTAATCTACTTCAATATAGTTTATGGTCGTACCCCTCAATCTTGCTTAAATCTACTTCAATATAGTTTATGGTTGTTTCCCCTCAATCTTGCTTAAATCTACTTCAATATAGTTTATGGTTGTTACCCCTCAATCTTGCTTAAATCTACTTCAATATAGTTTATGGTCGTACCCCTCAATCTTGCTTAAATCTACTTCAATATAGTTTATGGGTACCCCTCAATCTTGCTTAAATCTACTTCAATATAGTTTATGGTTGTTTCCCCTCAATCTTGCTTAAATCTACTTCAATATAGTTTATGGTCGTACCCCTCAATCTTGCTTAAATCTACTTCAATATAGTTTATGGTTGTTTCCCCTCAATCTTGCTTAAATCTACTTCAATATAGTTTATGGTCGTACCCCTCAATCTTGCTTAAATCTACTTCAATATAGTTTATGGTTGTTTCCCCTCAATCTTGGTTAAATCTACTTCAATATAGTTTATGGTTGTACCCCTCAATCTTGCTTAAATCTACTTCAATATAGTTTATGGTTGTACCCCTCAATCTTGCTTAAATCTCCTTCAATATAGTTTATGGTCGTTTCCCCTCAATCTGCCTGTAGGCTTTCTGACACACAGGGGGCACTCCAGGGTATTTCATCACCATTTCAAAAGCGCCGCTACACCTCCCAACAAAAGCTTTGCCGTGTCAATTTGTGTCACATTCTGGCTAAATAAACATTCAATTTTAACATGGGATAGAATAATGTTAAATGACAGACAATGTTGATGGTTCGTTTAGGTGATTACGGGTTGTAAAGTTAACCAATAACAGCTAAAGATATGAACCAACCAATCCCAAAATAAACTACGAATAAAGTTAATCTAACCAAACCAAAGTAAATTTAACCAAACCTTAAAGAAACTCAACCTAGATTAACTTAACCTAACCAAACCATAGTAGGTATCTGGTAGTATTAGAGAGGTATCTGGTAGAAAGTGCAGAAAAATGGATTAGGAAAAAATAGGAAAAATGAGAGGAAAAATTAGTATTTATTTTTAAATGGGAAAAATTAAGGAAAAAATTAGGACAATGAGGAAAAAATTGGTTGAATGGGGTAAAAATTAGGTAAAAAATTGTTAGAAATGAGGGAAAAATGGAGGTAAAACTGAGGTACTATTCCCAGGTAGGGATTTTGTACTAACTAATAAGCGGCTCCACATGCAAGAGATATAATACTAGGGTATGTATATATAGTGAAAATACACAAGACCTGAACGATTGGTGCGTGAAGGTCTCGTGTTGACCAGGAGAACAACAGTGGATTGAGGAAAGCATGTCGGTGGCTTGGGTAATAACAGTGATAACCCTGACTACTACACTGAAATACGAATAATGTCAGTAGGTATAATCTGAAAGTCGTGTACAGACAGAAACACAGAGGCAGACAAAGAAACAGACACAGACAAACAGGTAATTTGACTTCATAAATGTATATATAGTCTTATTGTTAACTGCATGTTATATGATACTTATACAACTGATAATAGCGCACCCGATATCTACACCAACAATACGTGTATAGTGCTCACACACACACACACACACACACACACACACACACACACACACACACTGTTACAAATGCATTGACAACTAATCAAAAGGTTTCTCACTTACAGGAAACAATGCTTTACTCTTAAGTTATGCTGTTTCCTTTATAACACAACCTTCTGATTCATCTGTTGTGTGTGTGTGTGTGTGTGTGTGTGTAATAATAATAATAATAATTAACGGTTTATTGAAAGAGCTTGGCAGCCAGAAGACTGAAAATATACAGTTACATATTTGGGGAATGGGTTACGAATTACAAATAATATACAAGTAACATAAGTGATACAAATAAGATATATAATAACTTGATGGGGAAAAGCTCAAACTACAGTGCATTTCAACATAGTGACAGTGCAAGGAGTAGTGTTTACTGGGAGTGAATACACTGGTTTATAACAAGTTATTGATAATTAATTTTTACAATGGTTGGGACTGGGCTGTTCTTATAGCTGGATGCGGTTGTGGTGTCGAACAGCAATTCTCGGGCTAGGTGTGTGTGTGTGTGTGTGTGTGTGTGTGTGTGTAACAGCAATAATTTTATATTTTAGTCGTTACTGTAATGAGCTAAGTTAAACGATGTTTATGTAACAGCGCACGAGTTAGTTGCATAATGTTATAATACAGTGATTCCTTTATCAGGTTCAAGCATCTTCATTATTCCATGAAACTAACCATAAACGCTCCAGACCTCAAAGCCTATCTGGTCATGTGTAAATTTTCCCCCAAAGCCTTTGCAGGAAAAACTATCTTTTTTGGTCAACTTTTTGTTGATGAAAAGAAACTTGTACTTGGCTACTGTATTATAAAGGTAGGATTTACATATCAAAAGATCTTGGTAAAGTGAGTAGACGTTTTGCTCAAAGGGGTTGAGAAGAGGCAGAAGGCCACACACACACACACACACACACCTTCAGCCCTCATGGGATGAGGACCCGGAGCTGTGAAGACCTGCTCTCTCTGCTGCCATTGTTGGCCAACTTTGCTGGTCCGCTGACATCTTCGACAACATCTCAGGAGCGTTTTCGGTTTATCGAGCATTAGTTTGCCGTACCCACTGGTGGTGTGAGTGACCCACACTCCAGTTGGATAGCAGCTATAGCGTGGTATTCCCGACGTGGTTTGAGCTCTTTTCCTTCTACTACTATTTTTCTTTTTTTCGCTCTGGCCTAGGGGCCTGCACCCTCAAAAGTGTATTCGTCCTGCGGTCCCCCCTGTAACTGTTCACCTCCCTCCCAGGAGATTGTGGACACGAAAGTGGGTTGGAGCAAGAACCCATCCCTCTGCCGAGTCTTTCCAGGAAAACCGTGATCGTGCGGGTCCACCTGGAAAGAGGGTAGCAATCCTCATCCTTACCCAATAGGCACACTTAGCTCACGTCTATAAGTGAGCAGTCTCATACACTAGGAAGTAGGTTTCCACAAACGGGGCTCCGGGTGAGAAGCTCATGAATCACTCTACGACCACCCCGCCATCAAGTGGCTGTGGGGAGTGTTTAATTCCTCCGCTACTTACTCAACCGGAATAGGTAGGCTCTGAGCAACAGAGAAACCTCCAAAGAAGAAGAAAAAACCACTTAACCACCGGTTATGGAGTGCGTACGCCCTCCTCACCGCGACCCTCGCCTGAACCGCCAACCCGACGACCCGAACCACGACAGGCTCCGCACAGAGAAAGCGGACCAGCTGCAGGCCTTCCACGAAGCTCTGAAAACCAAGAACAACGCCATCCACACACCTCCGCCGCCCCCAACAGCTCCGCCACCACTGCCACCGCCACCGAGGACGACAACTGGACGAAGGTTAAAAACAAAAAACGCCGACGTGCTTTTTCGGGAAACGAAATTCGTCAAGCAGCCCAAAAGGCACCCATCACCACCACCAGCTCGACCCCAACGACAGTTGCCAAAATTCCGGATCTCGAAAACGGACACGAAAACGATATTTGCCGCTATCACAGAGATGGAGAAACAAAACCCACTGGCCAGGACACGGGACGGATCACAACAGCTCTATGTTGTGATATTTTAAGAAATAACAACTATTCATATTTGATCTCTGATAATTTCCGTACATGGTGAAATAATAATGAGCTATGAAATGCTCTGATAACATAAATATCGTAAAACGAACGTCACTTGAACTTGTTCGTCATGTTCTTGTTTCCTTTTATGATATTGTTATTATTAGTGCCGTTTTATAAACTAATTTTAGCTTACTCAAGAGCTGAAATTATCAGAGAACAACACAGAAGAGTTATTATCCCTAAAGCATCAGAATATAAATACGATAGATCAAAAACTAAAGAACACTCGTGACTCTGCGTGTCCGTCGACTCAGTTGCAAAGTTCGAGTCAACAGACTGTTGTAGTCACAGTAAAGGCTGCACGTACCTAACAGGTGATGGGCGACGCTCCCTCGATGAGCTGTAAATATCACTTACCTGCAATGATAAACAAATACATTACTAACATAGAGAGTTTACTTCTCCCTCCTCAGCCTTCACAAATAACATAGGTCCGCTGATCTTCGGATTCACGAAAGGTTGTGAGCAAAAGACACTTATGAAAACCTGAACTTTATATGGAAGGAAATTTTGTGATACTTAGTTTATCTGAGTTACGAGTGTTCTTATAACGGTTGTTGTTGTTAATGAAAAATTATAAATTATCGGAAAATTCGTCTTCCGTTACATTTAGAAAACACATAAATGGTTAAGCAAAGTGTTTGTGGTGTCCGGGAGGGACTTTTACGCCTCAACTATTGTCAATCCGTATAGTCACTTGGCTTAAAATAACATATAGTAAAATACTTGATTAACTTATAGTTGAATTATGTAACACGCCAACAATATATAAACAGTAAAGAAAGTCTAATTAATAAAACTCAATAAAATACTCCAATATACACGAGTCTTGCAACAGTGACACGAACTTGTAAACAAATCCCGGTGGTCGAGTGAGGCGCCAACTCATGTCAACTGTTGTAACCTTGACCTCTGGCCATAAAAAAACCACATTTAGTAACAAGACTGAATCAATAATATAATTCACATGACAAGGATAAACAGGTCAGGAAATATCCCAACCAGCATCCGTAATGTGAGGGAATATTTCACTGAATCATTTGAAGTCTCGGGAGAATGGTCATAAGTGGTGTTGCTGTCCTCCCATCATAAGGAGTTGTGTGTGTGTTCAAGAAAAACATTAAGAGCTGTTGTATATATCGAGGGTCAGGGGTCAAGTCACCACCAGGCGTGAGTCAATACCTGCCTGGAGCACAGTGTAGGTCATCAGGTGTTGTGGGACTCATCTTATCGGGAAGAGTTGGTGGTGGGTGTTCACTTGTCCAGGTCCTGCCGCCGGGAGCTCCTGTCACCAAGGTACTCCACTCTCCTGTGTTCACTTGTCCAGGTCCTGCCGCTGGGAGCTCCTGTCACCAAAGTACTCCACTCTCCTGTAATAACATCTTACATTATTCTATGAAATTACATTAAATTTTTCATCATTTATTTTCTATTCTCTTCCTCCATCTTTAGCATGATAATGAAGAAAAATATAAATCATAAAAAAAAAAAATTTAGGAAATGGAGTTCACTTAATAATGGTTAGCACAGATATTCGTAAGCCATTAATTCCTCTAGTAAATACTCTAGAGTCTAGACGCTCAGCAGCACCATACTACATTACATTATCCCGTAAACAGGCAGGCATACACCCACAAGGTAGCGTCCACTTCTTGACATACAGGGGGCCGTTGCTTCACTCTATTTTCTGAATATTAAAAATTCTAACCTAACCTGCCATGAAAGCGACTCGCCTGAGTACTAGGTTAAGTTAAAGTTTTGGGTTATGTTATTACTGCGTTTCAGCAAGTAAGGTCTTTGAGCAAGTAAGTAACTAGTTTAGCAATTACACCAATCGACAAACATGAAAATATTAGATAAAACAGTTCCCAAATTCGATCTTTTAATTTATACAACAAAACAAATATTTTAGTGAATATCCTCCAACAAATTGATAACGATGTGTAGCCATTTTATACTACATTTGAGGATAAGTAAAAATAGCCTGAGGACGTTTAGAAAGTTACTTTCATTGACACCAGATGTCAAAAAAGTACTTCCTGTTTTATATGGCGAGGGCTCAAGAGGGCAGAGCCCCTGAGTTAGGAAGTTACGTAAGGTTAAGTCGATTTTCTAGAAAAATTAAGAAAAAATGGCTAATGTGCGACGGAAATTAAGGTCAGATTCGATTGAAACGACACAAAATACACCCGGAAACCCTATTTTTGTTAGTAGTTTTCGTGGTGTATCTAAAACGAGTCTTTACCATAAGGGTTTATAGAGAAGTTAGTAAACGTTAAGGGCTTGGGGATTTTGCATAGATTTTTTTGTTTTTGTTTTACGTGAATGTATTGTGTTTGTTTACGGATTCAGCTTCGGTTATGTGAAAAACACTTACATATATAGTTAGTATGTTATGGTCCACTACTCTGTTTCCAAACCAGTGTTTACCTATTTCACGCCTAAATCTAAATTTGTTTAATTTAAAACCATTGTTACGAGTTCGCTCCTGGTTGGATAGTTTGAGTACCTTTGTAATGTCCCCTTTGTTTAGCCCTGCCTTCCACTTATACACCTCTATCAGGTCGCCCCTCGCTCTACGTCTCTCAAGGGAGTGCAAATTAAGATGCTTTAACCTGTCTCAGGGTTCCTAATGCCCGGGATTAGTCTTGTCATTCTCCTCTGAATTCCTTCCAAGAAGCCTGAAGAGTCAATGGTTTGTGTCATCAAGTTATTGGAAGCTCCAACAACTTGTCCCTGAATACGAATTCGCAACTTTCGACTTACAACAGGTACCTACTTTACTGCTAGGTGAACAGGGACTAATGGGGGCTAGGAAGTGTGTCCAAACAACTTCCACCGGCCTGGGAATCGAACCCGTGACATCTCGCTTGCGAAGGCAAGAGCGGTACCACTCTACCACCAGCACCCCCAGGCGGAACACTATGGCTGACTACACTTCCCCCTACACGCACACCAAAAGCAAATTTATGAAATGTACTCTTCTGCCACAGTAGCTTCAAATTGTATTTAGTTAGGTTCAGAAGTAACATGGGTGTTTAAACAAGACAATGGTGCCATATTAAGGTAAACTGGCATAAGTGGGCCCAACTCAATTTCTTAAGTAAACAAGTTTTTCACATAGTTCAGACTATTCCAAGACACTTCTCTTCTTGGCATTTCCGTCGGAAATTTTACGTCTCTAGTATTTTAATCGATAAAATTTCCAACAATATTACTTGTTTAGAGTGGGCAGGGCTTTGAAGTCGAGGGAAAATGTGGGGTAAAATACTAAAAATAACACAAAACAAAACTTGAAAAACCTGACCTAACGTTTCCTAACCGTTAAAAATCCTCAAAGTAATTATTTTTACCTTATTCACGTTTTCGGTGCTTAGTAGGTGATGGTGTTTTCGGATTTTAGTATGTTATTGTTTTCGGTGTCAAGTGGAGGGTGATTTAACTTTCCATCTTATTCTATGATACTGTTCTTTCTATTTTTTTTTATTCAACAAAATTATAAAGCAGTGGAAAGTTTTTTAGGCAATCCACATCCTAGTACAGTATGCATACTGTACAAGAAATAAAAAAAAATAATATCTTTAAATTTCAGAGGTGATGGTATGACTTTCAATAATGTGAAGTTTTGTATTCTTTCAAACACAGAATTTCATACACATTATCCTCCAACTTTCAATATAGCTGGCTTAATTAACTTTCATGCACAATGTAACCCCATACAGTATTGTATGCAAAAATTTTACAAACAATTACAGTGTACGGTATTCAAATGCAACGCCATCACTAGAAATCTGAAAACAGTATTACTCTACTTTTATCAATTACACAATTAATTTGGACTTAAACAATCCCAGTAAATAAGATTCCCTTATTTTCAGTTAATAACTCACTCACATTCTCAGCATAAATTGTAGACTGGCATGTTGACCCATAGCAAAATTATGAGGCTGAGGGATATTACTATATATCATATTGATTGTTAGATCTTTATAAGAAGGGCAGTGATTTTGTCGGCGCGCTACGAGTATTAACAGCTGATGAAACAAAGAAGCCTAGCCTGAGGAGCCTAACCTAGTAAGTTTAACCAGTGTGAACTTGCGCGCCATAACGCAAATTGTCACCGATGCAAATAGTGTTACTTAATAATTTGACTTGCTTTGTGTCATGATGCGTGAGAGGATTAATTTAATTAGTTAAACCCAATAATTTGACGCAATTTGCGTCACTGATGCAAATAGTGCTGTCCAATAATTTGATGTGATTTACGTGACCAATGCAAATACTGTAGTGCTAGCCAATATTTTGAAGCAATTTGTGCCCGATGCAAATGGTGCTACCCAATAATTTGACGCATTTCGCGTGATCACTGCAAAAATTGTAGTGCTCGCCAATAATTAGATGCGATTTGTGTCCGATGATGCAAATACCTGTATTGCTACCCAATAATTTGATGTGATTTGTGTCACCGATGCAAATAGTGTTCCCCAATTATTTGACGCGATTTGCATCATGATGTATGAGAGAGTTAACTTATTAAAAGTAAGTTCCAGTAATGAATTTAGTGGGCCAAAGTCTTTATAAGTTAAAAAGATAAATGTAGGATAAAGTCATTTGAGATTTAGGGAAGTTCAAAACAGTAGAATGGATAAATTATGAAACTGAAATCCCCCCAAATTTCCAGATCAATGAGAGGAAGGACATAGAGAACTAGAAAGTGAACAGATGTGGAATCATTTCAAAGAAATAATATCGGAAGGTAAGGGGTGGGGGGGGCGGGGGAAATTACAGGACAAAAGAGGAACCAGATTGGAAGTGAGTGGATTGCAAATTAAATTTTAAAGAATGTGGATAGGCGAAGGAGGTTAAGAGGGGGATATGAAGCTTAAAAGGAACTTCACAAAGAAATTAAAAAGGATTTGAAATGCTAAAGAAAAAATATTATGATATACAGTATAAGCAAATAGAAGATAATGACAAGAGACATAACTTAAGGAAAATGTACAGAAATATAGATGAAACAAAATATTGTAGTGGAAATTAAAATGTTGGGACTAAAAAAGTAATGACATTAAGACCCTGTTAAGGCGGAATTATGACAAAGAAAAAAAGGTAAGACAGAATGGAGGGAAGAATCGATAAGTGCTGGACATAAGTTTAATACTACCAATTCTGGAAGCCGAAGTTAAGGCAGCTGTGAACAAAATGAAAAATTAATATTCTTGCACATTTGCTTAGATTCCAGTAGAATTTCTAAAACAAATAGACAGGATCATTAAAGGCTTAAGTGAAAATAAATAATAAAGGTGAATAAACACAGTGATGAATAAATAGCTGTGACATTGTGTAGTTGTGATGAAGATATAGTTTTAGCGAATAGGTAGTTATAGTAAGTGAAAAACTGGTGAATGACTGGCTATAGTGTTTGATAGTTGTGGTGAGTAAATGTTTTAGATATTTTACGACGTTTATGTTAATTACGATTCTTATCTTCATATAACAATAGTTGTAATTAATATGATATCATTAAGGGTCAGATATAAGAGTTTCTTGATTGTACATTAGACCTTAAATCCACACGAGGCTACAGACCCCATCTCTTCTGAACCTGGGGAACAGTTGGCCTTACGACTAATGACAGGAAAAAGTTAATGACCGGAGTGAAGGAAAAATGAACATATTCTTACCGTCATATAAAACTTATCGGCGAAGAGATATAACTTTGAAGAGAAAATTTCAAGTTTTGATAGCCGATGCAGGTATTTTGGTGATACTGTATAATATATTCTGAACGATCTGAAATTATAGGACTGACAGATGTACGAAATTTTAGCTATAATTAAGATCGTTAAAACTTATTTGATCGGTAGTTGTAGTTTTTCGTACTATAAACATTATTGAGGATTTGGTGTCATCAGAAACTTATCAGAAAACCGAAAGGGGGTTGAGGAAGGCGTGCATCATCTCCGTTTGTCTGCCCGGGAGTTGTGACCACGATAACTTTAACATGTAGTAATAACGTACTGTACTGTGTAGCCAGACTTGGTGCGTGAATATGGACTTCGTTGCGGTGAGGCGGGGATCTAACTCTCTTTAGTGGCAATGTGTTAAGCTGCAAACTAACTTAAAGTTGACTGTTACTCTGAATCACTCTTTGACGGAGAAGACATCATTTCTACTGCTGCTTAGTGTACCAATAACTCGGTTTTCTGTGATTTAGAGAACAAAATGTCTAGATATTGGGGAAATTGATGAGATTCGGATGGTTCTTTTTTTGTATATAGTGAGTTCAGTGTTTTTAGGCATATGACTTGTGGCTGAATACTGTTAATGAAGATCAATTTACCTGCAGGCACTTTATTCATATGGCTACCCTAGTCTTACCTACCTAACCTAGCCATTTTAAACTAAGCTATCTAATTTTCCATCCCAACTTGTATTTTGTTATGTTTGATTGGATAAAAAGATACAATAAATATTTACCCTCATAATTTACCTACTATCGGCTATGAGGTTACTTGCAGTATGTTATGTGAAGCCTGAATCTACCAGCCATATAACCCTTTAACACACTATGTAATGTAAGTTGAGGACACAGTGTGTGGCGTCTGTTTACATATTGTTTGTCCTTTTCTACACATTTGTACATCTGTCTTACACCAATCTCCCTTTACTTCTCTCAGGTGTGTTTGAGAACAGGTGGAGTTGAGTGAGGAGTGTTCCTACTCCTTGTTTTAAGTCATACCTGTTGCGTTCTTACTGGTCTTTGAATTCTTGAGGTTTCTGTAATAAATGGTTAGAAATATTACAAATAATGACAGTTGTTATTGTTGTTACAGGAGAGTGGAGAACCTTGGTGACAGGAGGCCCCGGCGGCAGGACCTGGCCAAGTGAACACAGGAGAGTGGAGTACCTTGGTGACAGGAGGCCCCGGCGGCAGGACTTGGCCAACTGAACACCCACCACCACCTCTTCATCCACCAGAATAAGGTGAGTCCCATGCAAGATTGTTAAAACCTGTTACGGTCTTCCTTTCGCCGCTTACCCAGCTTTCACCGTTGGTTACCAGCGGCCAGGTCGTGTGTACAGAAGCAGTAGATATATCACAAGCGTCGTCGAATTATCACGGGCTGTCCCGCCAGTCTCCGGTTATTTCCTGACGATCGGTACCAATGTACAGACGACCAACAGGCAGGTAGATTTCAACCAGGTAACAGAAACACACTTAAGCACTGTAGTCTTCTTTAATAATCAGTAATTCTTCACAACACTATTCACAAGGTCCTGTCTTAATAGCTGGACATCTCACTTCGAATATACAGTCAGCACACTACTAGTGTATAATTCCTTAGTCTTTTCACTTTTATATTGCTCACAACATTTCCACAATACTTGCACAACAATTGTCTTCAGTTGTCCTACTAGGCTTGTACTTCACAATTCAAAGCTCCAATTTCACAATTCAAAGCTCCAATTTCCTTTCATATTTTTCACTTTGGCTATGTTAAGTTCGCTGTATGAAGTAAATAGCGCGTATATAGATTCTGTATGATGGGTATATTGGTTCACAATTTTATGTTGATGTTACCGTGTATATTTTTATTATCACTTGTGCTAGTGATGGAAGTTAAGGCTGTTATTTATAATTATTTTTTGATCACATTTGTTGCCACTGTTCACTATAACATATTTTTCCCTGGTGAAATCATTGACGTGTGTTAAAGTTACTGTGGGGGGGGACGAGCGTTTTTCTCGCTTCTAACGTACTGTATTATGAACTATCACAACAAGCAGGCGAGATAGTCAGGCGAGCTTACCACCGGTGAAAAATTTATAAAATGTGTTAAAATATGTTTTGGAGTTAAAACACCAATATCCAGTTTTAAACTATATACAGTATCGCGGAAGTTGAAATATCAACAAAGCCTCGTTCATAACTTTACGTCATTTTTTCGGATTGGGCCAGAATTTGTTCTGATGTAGTTTTGGTGTACATGTACTATTTTGTTTTCCTAATGTTAGGAAGTAAGACTTAACACGTATTGGACTGCCATCCCGGCCTTTTAAAGATAGATAATGATGTAGGGAAATATACAGAGTAATACACTTATGGAAACACTATTTTACCTTTACTTACATATGAAGATACAATTTACTTGGTGGTTTGCTCTACATAGTGTGGCCTGTTGGGGGGTCGTTCTGGGCGTGGCAGGAGCACACACTGGGGGATCAATTTTGACGGCTTTCTCTACATGTGAACATTTATTATCAATAATTTATAAAGTTCTACCACACCACATAGTCTCTCAAACTTCTCCTAACTCTTGCCTCTACTATACCTTCTCCCCGTATGTCTTCCTTTACTCTCCCTGAGTAAATTATACTCATCATCATCTCATTAATCATATTTTCATTCACCCTATAATTGCCTTTGATTCCATAAGTACCCAATTAATTTTCCTCACACTTACCCTCTCCCAGACCGTTGAATCTCTCGCCTCAAATTAGTTTTATCTCTGTGTTGTACCTGCAACTTATCGGCCCCATGCTAGTGGCTGCAAGATGACACATACAGTAGATCTTGTTAACACTCCACAGATGAATTTCAACTGTTTTACATCATTAAATTCAAGGTTAGTTATAAGCCGTAATACCTCTGACTTAGTCAATTAATCCATATTTTTATTGTAAACTACAAAAGTGTAATATTCTTTGGCTTGTTGGAATTTTTACGAACGCGCGCGCGCACACACACACACACACACACACGGACACATACATATCAATACTCACACAATATATTTTTATATCCTTAAAGGTCAGGGAGTAAGCAAAAATATAACCTGAAAACCTCACATATTGGCAGAACTGTACAGAGTGACGTCACTGTTATGCTGTGAGGTCACACCTTCCCTTGGCGTCATTGCTTATACCTGTATGTCTACGACCCAGTGACGTACTCATCTATCCTTGACGTCAGTACTGACGCTTATACAATTTAGTGTGTGTGTGTGTGATGCGTAAAATGTGTTGCAAAAGTTCTTTTAATATTATAAATTTTTTCTTGTAAGCTTGAGTCCTGTACATAGAAGCAAACCTGTATGTAAACATAATGCAAAATCTTATATAATTAGTAACACCTACAGTAACTATCTTAAGGTAACTTACTTTACTTAACCTGACAAAGGTAAAATGTTTGTAATGTTAACACCACAAAATGCATTTTAAAAGAAACGAGTAATTTTTTACCATATATACTTATTATGCTGCACAGTCCGTTTAGTTTAGAGGCTTACCTGGTCGATCATCCCTAAATCGCACATTTACAGTTGAAAATAATAAAAGCATAAATAATACAAACAAAATCAATTAATATGTTTTTTATTATTTTTAAATATCAGAAATGTTGGGTCAACGCTTCTTGTTGTTCTTTGACTTTTTCCCAGTGAAGATGTAGTCTCCCCATGGCAGGTACTGGTCCTTTTGTACATGGCAGAAAGTGGTAGTTTCCTTCTTCTTCTTGTTGTTTTGAGGTTTAGTGTGCTTTGTGGTCTGCAGTTTGTTAGATCGGGGGCCCTTCTCCTTCACCTGGCAAGGCTTCACCTCAACCTTTGAAACTTTTGTTACAGTGCGTCGGAACACCATTGTGATTTACTGACACTAACAGCTCTCTCACTGAGGTCAAATCAAAATTTGACCATACAGAAAGAATTACGGTTTAATAAGGTTGGAATTTAAAGAAATTGACAACAAAATGAAGCTCTGTTTATCACTATAGTGTTGAGGACTGGTGTTTGTAGAGATGATGGATAGTGTTATAATATGTAGTGATGATGGATGGTGTTATATGTAGTGATGAAGGATGGCGTTATATGTAGTAATGATGGAT